>NC_058404.1:118866696-119162085 GCF_002201575.2 Neomonachus schauinslandi | reverse complement strand
ATTTCCTGCGCTATAGAACAAAATAGCAAGACGGTCATGCTCTGTCTAGCACCTCTCTGTTTGCGTATTGTTTTTTAGTTTTAGCAAAAGTCAATAAGCGGAAATCAATAAAGGTCATGTTAATCATTACAAAGGAAAAATAAAAGAAGGCTATGTCTGTAATCAAAAAAATGATCTAAGATTATCTCAATCAATTGTGAAAAATCATAATCACATGTTACGAAAGTATGGAAAAACAAAAAAATCCTAACATATAAATAAAGTTCCTCCAAGGCTGTCAGGAGGAGATGCTTGCAACTTGACCCTGTGTCTGTGTCTCCTCATTCGCCGACGCCGTCCTTTCCTACGAGAGACCCACCCCAGCTGGAGCTGGACTCCGGCATCAAGTGATACTTGAATCAAATCTTGAAAGATTACTTAGCCTTGTAAAATAATAAAGACCATTACAGGCAGAAGAACCACATGATTAAAGGATGAGCATGTAGGGAATTCTATGCACATTTATATTAATTAGAGTATAATGAGGATAATGGTGCAAAAATGGGGAGCGGTCAGAGGAAAATGGAGATAAAAACCCTGAATGAAAATCCTTGGGTCACTGCCTCCTAGTTGGGCCATTTTGGGCAAGTTACTTAGCCAGTCTGGATAGGTTTTTTTCCCAACTGTAAATGGTGATAATGGCTATGTCACAGAAAATCTTAATATAGTATTAAGTACATCAGAGTCCCAATAAAGTACCCCCCCCATGCTTTATCTTCCTTTTATAAGATTTTTCTTGAGAAAAAAGCATACGAATACTGTACTGAAAAGCACAGATAAGGGACACTGCCAAATTCAAGCCTTTTAGTCCTTCATATAAACTGTAGAAAAATAAATAAAATAGATTTCTAAAAAAGGTAAAGAGCTTTTGTTATATGGACAAGAGATACTCAATGACTTTAGAAGGCTGTTAAAAGCTCTTTAAAACTTATCATAATTGTACTCTTCTTAACATGTATGACACATGACTACAAAATACTGAGAACACTTCCTCATTACACAAGCGCATATATAGGTAGCTCCATTTCCCCACATACAATGCTCCTAGGCTGTGTATGGAAAAAGATATAAAACCTTTTCTCCCAGAGGACAGATCTGTTCTATCATTGGTGTTTGTGTGCTGACCAAGAGTCACTGGCCTACCAGTTATCAACAGGGCTAGTAAAGAGTAAATAGATATTCAGCAAACCTTTGTTACAGAACATATTCTGTAGATGTTTTAAGTGAAGACGTATTTTATGTTACATTTGTAGAGCAAGAGAATTCAGAGATAATCTAGTCAACAAGTAACAAACTCAAATACCTTCAGGGGCCAAACTCAAATGTGGGTGGGGGGTCTATGGCAACTGCAGAGGGTGGAGTCTCACCGAAGGCATTCACATCACTGCAAACTCCCGAATCTAATCTCATGGTTTCATTTCCCATCAAAAGAAATGGAAGAGATCCAGCTTAGGTGACAGAGGTCACAGAGCAAACATATTAATCAGTCAGTACAGAAAATTGAAACCACTTCAGGGATTTTAAACAGGAAGAGGTTTTACACAGGGAATTAAGTGAATTATTTAAAGGCTAGAGAATGTTGAAAGGGCTAGAAGTGCAGGTTCTAGACTGGGCCTCCAGGAATGACATCTAGAACACTAGCAAATGAACCACTGAGGAATGTACTATTTTTGCTACAGGCTGAAAGCCCTCCAAGGACTATGGAGTTCAAGAACACCACTGTAGCTGTGACCCCGAGGAAGCTGGGATCTGGACGCTGCCTGGACAAGGAACAGAATATGTTCACCACTTCCCTCAACTGCTTCTTGACAGCCACAGAGCTGGTGATATGACATGACAATGCTGAGTCTGGCTGTCACCACGGCTGTTAAGTCCCTCCCCACACCCACAGTCTGAAGACTAGGCCTGGCATCTCCTGGACCTTCCCTGCCAACAGCAAACAGCCAAAAATAGCAGGGAGATGGCCTGTGCCTCACATCTGCTTTTGAAATTTCAGACAAGTTCATCTACTTGCCAGACTCTAATTTTACATCTAATTTACATCTAGAACTCTAGTTGGAATGGAGTCTAGGAAGTTTTTAGCTTCCCAGTTTGTTCTGTACATGAAGGCATACTAGAAGCGGGTAGGAATAGATGTGAATGCCAACCTTCTATATCCAGCACAGCAACTTTTGGAGTAGGCTCCAAGACAGACCTATATCACTGACTTTTTCCCACTTCTATAGAAATCCTTAAAAAAAAAAAAAAAGGAAAAATCTAGTCATTAGGGTTATAATTCTAAAGATCTTAATATTCTAGAAAATATGTGAATCAGCCACTTTGCTCACATCAATAGTATAGCATGAATCACACTACCTAATTACTTAAGAATATTCTGATTGGTGCTGAATGGCAGAAACTGTATTTAATTCATATTTGTATTTCTTGTCCCCGTGCCTGCTTGGCCCAGAGAAGACACACAGGTATTTGCTAAAGTGAAATGTTTCCGGGGCGCCTGGGTGGTCGGTTAAGCGTCTGCCTTAGGCTCAGGTCATGATCCCATAATCCTAGGATCAAGTCCCATATGGGGCTCCCTGCTCAGCAGGGAGTCTGCTTCTCCCTCTCCCTGCTTGTGCGCTCTTTCTATCAAATAAATAAATAAAATCTTAAAAAAATAAAGTGAAATGTTTCATTCTTAGTTTAGAGAGAAACAGTAAACCAGAATTTTAGGACAGCAGTTTGTAGCAGCAATGATGTCAAGTGGAGGCCCCCTTATAGAGTGGAGGAATGGGGTGTCAGTCTTTCAGTGAAAACAGAGGTTGACCAGGCTCAGTCAGGTATCTGCCTTCTCTCTGTCCGCTGGTGTCCGTTCCTTGACAGGAAGCTAAAGGAAATGGTGGCTTTCTGATATTAATCTTTTAGAGCAACAAACCACCAGAGTCTAGGATGAGATAACAAGCCGATGGCTGATAAGTAAAAAAAGCCACAGTGTGCCCTTTGAGCAGGCGCTTATATTCTCCAGTCAGGATCTGATGGTTTTCAGTACCTTCGCGTTGCTAGCGTAGCCCACAGTAGCAACACCCTCTGGTTGATTTGAGAACTAAAACACAAACAAGAAAAACACGCTCTGGGCCCTTCGTGTCCTCTGAGGGCTACTCACCTCGCCGTCTCCAGGGCAGGAAGGGTGGGGAACAGAGTAAAATGTCTGCGGGGGAGCCTGGTCCAGCCAGGCCCGCGGGCTCTCCAGGCAGCGCATCTCCGCAAGCGGAGCCGGAGGCTGTGAAATATGCAGATATCCGGGCGCTGGGCGTGCCGCGGGCTTCCGAGGCTCCGCCTTCCCCGCACGCGCCGGGAGGCCCCGCCGAGGGAGGTCTGGCCAGGCGGCGCCGGAGTGATTCCCCGCGCAAGCCCGGGCGGGTTCCGGCCCACCGCGGCCGCCCCGCGCGCCCTCCGCTGGGTCCCCGCTCTGGCGGCGCGCGGCCTTGCCGGGAGGGGGAGCCCGGCGGACCACGGGCCCACTTCCCGAGACCTCGGCGCGGCCACGTGGTGTGGCAGTGGTGTCGGGCGGCCGGCCCCGGGTGCCAGGACCAGCGCGTCCCCCAGGGAAACTCGCGGGGAGCGCGGACCCCGGCGACGACGAGACCCGGGTTAGGACGCGCAGCGCCGGCTCTTCTGGAGCCAGGAGTGCAGGCCAGACAGCCAGTTACAGGGTTTAACGTTCCCTAAACCAATTTCTACATTTTGGGTTTTAACTCCACCTTTCAGATGTGCTTTTTACAAGTGTCTTCTCAGATGCGGTGGGAAGACAGGATTCTTTGTCTGGGTGACCAATTCGGTGGGATAAAACACTCGTCCTCCCCCCACCCCACCTCTTTTATTGCTTCTTTAACACTGAGCCCTTCTTACCGCATCATTTTAGATTTTAACCTTCCCATCAGCAGTTTCTTTTTTCCTTTAAAACTCTCTTTCTTTCCTGTATATTTCCGCCCTCCAAGCGAGTGTGTGTATATGCGCGTGCCCCTTTCGGGGTAATTTTCATTTCCTTCAGGAATAAAAATTGTCTTACCTGTTTTTCACTCCTTGGGCCAGTTTTAATCATTTCAAGCAGAGGGACAACGTCAAGGAAGTGTCTCCACCAGATAGAAACCACTCATTCTTGTCTCTCAGGCCCTCCTTTGTGAGTAGTATGGATGAACCCCCATCCACCCAATAATCTTCAGAGCATCTAAAGTGATTACTGTATTTTCCTAAACTGCTCTTCCTCTCCTAAAGCTTGCAGAAATTTCTAGTGGTATCCAGCTTCCTCTTACCCCAGGAATGGAATATATTTTTCCTTTTCTTTTAGTCATATGATCTTCATTGACTCATCACCCCATCTGATTAACATGACTTTGGAGAACATTGAACTGTTTGGTGAGATTTTACCTCTGCTTTTATTGTTTATAATGTTTTATCGTTTATAGTTAGCTAAAAGAACTAACTCTGGGGAAGCCTTTGTTAATGTTAGAATTCATTTTGTAGAATTCATCCTGTGTTTATTTAGAATTCATTTGTCATAGCTATACATACACATGTATACTCGCTCACAGCATAAAGTACTTCATAACATACTTGTAAGCTTCAGTGTTCCATCACTTTACTTGATGAGAAGTTACAGCATTTTGATTATGAAACACCAAAAAAACCAAAAACAAAAAACCCCAAGTCATTTGGTCCAACTCCCTAATTTCACAAACCAGAAAACTAAAATCCAAGGTCAATTGGGTGACTTGGTCTAGGTCACAAAACAAGCTATCTGTGATGCAGTTGTGGACTACCTGGTCCAGAACCCCAAAGCTAATCTTATAATCAGGGACTCTTCAGGAATGCTAGTCAGTATATTCTTTGCTGTCAATTTTAACTCTTTTTCATCAACCACATAATATTCTTCCTCACATATGTTATCCTTTTATTGTCCATTTCAAAATTTTCCTTGTTAATATGAATTAATATTAATTATAAATTAAGGTTCTAAAAGGAAAGACTAAGATTAAGTGCTCATTTATTATCTATATGTACATCATACCATTTGATCTTTTGAAGTAGCAACAAATAAAAAACAAACATAAAACCCTAAAACTAAAAGAATAAGAAAAACTTCTTCCTAATCTCTTATAGAATTATCATCCACAATTTGCTTAAGCTTTTTTTTTTTTTTAAAGATTTTATTTATTTATTTGACAGAGAGAGAGAGAGAGAGCATAAGCAGGGGGAGCAGCAGAGGGGGAGGGAGAAGCAGACTCCTGGCTGAGCAGGCAGCCCAATGAGGGGCTTGATCACAGGACCCCAGGATCATGACCAGAGCTGAAGGCAGATGCCTAACTGACTGAGCCACCCAGGTGCCCCACTTAAGCTTTTTCATGAAAAAAAAAAAAACAAAACAAAACCCAACAACGTTGTAACCATTTTTTAATTGAATTATAATTAACATACAATGCTGTATTAAGTTCAGGTGTACAACATTGATTCAATAATTCTATACATTATTCAATGCTCACCATGATAAGTGTAGTCACCATACAGTGTTATTACAATACTATTAACTATATTCTCTATGCTGTACTTTTCATCTCTGTGACTTATTTATTTTATAACTGGAAGTTTGTATTCCTTAATTCTTTTTCTATTTCATCATTCCTTGAAAATTTTAGTTTCTTTAATTTTGTTTCCTATTATATGATTCACTTATATTTATTTACCCAGAGACTGTTTCTAAATTTCATGTCCTCTTACTATTAACCTGGAATTTGGTGAAAAAAAAAATCTACATTTAACCTAAAAAATATCACTCAAATTGCCAATACTGCTAGTTCATTATAAGTTTCTTAGGCCCATGCCAAATATCATTGCTTATTTTAAGAAAGATTTTTTACTTAAACTAAGAAGACAGTACTTAATTTTGAGTGATAACATCCGTTAAGTATAAACACTTGATTATTTTTCTTTTATATAATTGATCAACAGTATAGTTCCGAATCTAAAGTCCTTTTAATGTAAGTTACTGAAGCCAAATTTCCTTCCTACCTTGTTTTCATTTATAATGGTGTAAAATTTTAAAATTAGTATCCATGTACAGACCAATGCAGAATTGTACAAAATAGTTGAATAATTTGAAATAGAAGTAAAATACAAATTAATACCTTTTTCTTAAAAACCTTCCATTTTTCATATTCCCATTTTAATTTTATATGCTTGCAAATTGTGGTTTATTTTAAAACTATTCATTTGCAGTGAGTTCATTGTCTTTTATGTCATCTCCCTACAATGATTTCAGAAGAGGTTAGAAAGAGATTAATATATTTAAAGAATCTGATTCTTGTGAACAATGACATAATTAAAAAGGGCTTGTTTTCATTAATATGCCATTAATAGGAAAGACATGAGGGGTGAATTTTCTTCATAACCAGGTTCACTGTGGACAGGAGGGGCCTGCCTTCCCAGCAAAGAGATCAAAATCACAAGCTCCAGCCTCCATCAATGATGACAGGATTACCTGTTACATAGGCAGACTGCAATGATAAACACAAGGAGACAGAACAATTAACCAGGTTTAACACAGGTTGTGTTTCAATTTTCCCCTGACTGAGATAGCTAAACAATGTATTCATGGTAATAGGAATACTCACCTAACAAACATTTTAGGAAAATCTGAATTAAATTTTGGATGATTTGAAACAGCAGCATGTTCTTGTGATCTGGAGTTAACTGGCCTCTGGCTAGTGTTTTAGCACAAAAGTCACATTCTAAGCAGGTGTTTGGTGTCAGAATCAGAAAATTAAGTTTAGTGATATGCAGCCACTCCCTAAATTAGGATAAAGTATAGGCTAAAATACTACATTTTCATTTTGAAATTCAGAACTATTCTAAAGTAGCTGAGTTTTATGCCATTAATAAATTTTTGAACATCAAGTGTCTGTCATAAAGTGGTCATGTCAATTACCAAACAGAATTTTTTATATAAGATATTGTATATTTAGTTGATTGAAATACATAGGTATTTCCAGGAGATGAAGCACCCTAAATGTGTCTTTAAAATTTATATGAATGATAATTACTACATCTGTTAAGCTATGAAAAAATATTCTACACTAGTTTCAGATATCCAAATCTGTACAAAACTAAGGGAATTTAAAAAATTACTTTTTTTTTCCATGGAATTTTTCGTTTTCCAAAGAAATAAAGCTGAGATAATCCTTGTGGTAGGGGTTTAAAAATCTTTTAACTTAAGCGTGGATAGTAAATTTGTGTTCTTACTTTTACATTTATCTAAAGCCTGAGACAATGGAAGAGGCAGGAAGGAAAAACATAGTATGAGAACAGAAATTTTTTTTTTTTTTTTTTTTTTAAAAATTTTTTTTTTTTTTTTTTGAGACAGAGAGAATGAGAGAGACAGAGAGCACATGAGAGGGGGGAGGGCCAGAGGGAGAAGCAGGCTCCCTGCCGAGCAGGGAGCCCGATGCGGGACTCGATCCCGGGACTCCAGGATCATGACCTGAGCCGAAGGCAGTCGCTTAACCAACTGAGCCACCCAGGCGCCCGAGAACAGAAATTTTTAAACTTCAATCTATGAAAACTGATCAAATACAGTAGATAAACTAGGGGGTTATCAGACACTTTACCAAGAAATGACCCCAATTCCTCAAAGTTTTTTTTTTTTTTTTTTTTTTAAAGCAAGCTTTCTGTTACACATATAGGACTCCTCTGGGTTCCTCTAAAAGTCCAAAGGTCTTTTGATTGCACATTTCAAGGCAGAACATTTCCAAATATTTGGTAACCTAAGCTCTGGCTAAACAAGGGCAGTTTAGCTCCTCAGCAGCACCTCCAAATCAAATGAGCTCTTCTGTAGATACAGAGTCAGAGAGACCACAAATGCCAATAAACTTGTTCTATTAGTAATTTGTTTAGCAATTACTGCAGCGACTAACAACTGTCGTTAACAGTCCCGAGAAGTGGTAACTTCTATCACTAAAACATTTCAACCACTGTATTTGTCACATTCACCAACTGCCTGGTGTGTACCAAGTTACTGTAAAGAAGAGCTAATGCATCAGCAACACACCTCCTCACTTCTACCTGGGTCCCTTTCTTCCTCTCTCCTCATACACTGCAGTTCCCTGATCATGTAACATGCAAATACATAAAACAGAGAGGGATGTTCTTGTGCTCTATACCTTATAAATGTAGCTTCTGCTTTTGTAGTTGTGTGCCATTTAAGAATATATACAATAGCCATTAAGGAAGAAACTGGTTACTAAATAGTTGCAAAGTGGAAAGAGACAGAAATAGGAATTTCCATACGTGATGACAAACAAGAATTCATAGAAAAAAAGAGCCAGTAGGATTCTCTTAAACTAAAAATACCAGATGCCAATTCTGTGTCTTCTAGAGACAATTACATCTGTTTAACTCTCTCCCCATTTCACCTGAAGCTCTCATAATTTTGGAGGTTCATTTCTTGACTTACGTTTAGTCAGGCTTTCCCCAATTATAATATTTGAAAGCAACTGTCTCATAAAATTGAGCAATTTAATTTTTTCAATGCTCCATGTCATTTGCTACAAGATTTAGTGACATGTAGTGTTGAATGAGGAATAGTTGGCGGCTCGGATCACGTGGTCTGTCTTTGAGCAAATTAAATCACAACTTACCCCTATCTTGTAAATGCAACCTCTTAGCGTATATATGTTGCAACTCTCTAACATGACATTTTGATAAGCAAATCGTGGCCAAATGAGGATAATGAACTCCCTGGGAAGAATAGTGCTTACTTCATCAGAAGCTAAGTACACACACAGCAGGGCTATTTCTTCTGGGGTTGCAAATCTTCCAGTCTTCTGTCTCTTCAGGAAATAGTTCCGTGCCTGAGACAAGAAACCATACCAGGTATCAGTAATGTGAGGTGAAGTGTGAACTCCTCAGGAGGTCAAAGACGAGGAATCTATAGAGGTTCCAGTGGCGTGCTGCCTTGATTAATCATGTATGATACATGAGAATATCATTAATATCATTAATTGTGGACCAAGTAGGACTATGGTGACTTTCAAGATACTCAAACTATGTGTTATGTTAAACCTACACACACTGTATCAGATCAGTTAAAGAGGAGGGCTTTTTTTTTTTTTTAAATTTTTGAAACTGATAAAATACACATAATGTGTTATTTATCATCTTAATCATTTTTAAGTGTAGAGTTCAGTAGTGTTAAGTACATTCACATTATTGTGCAACAGATCCCTAGAACTCTTTTCATCTTGCAAAACGGATACTCTATACCCATTAACCAATAACTCCCTGTTCTCTCCTCCCCCAGCTCCTGGCAGCCACCCTTCTCTCTGTCTCTATGAATTTGTCTACTCTAGGAAAGGAAGAGGACACTTTTCAATCAGAAGATTTCAACACAATTTAAAATAGTAGATATACCTCTTCGGGATTTGGTCTGGCTTGTATTCTTTCTTGCAGAGATGGGCTATCAACCGTTCCTAAATCAAAGGGGGACATTCAGCTTGGTTAATTACTCAAACTGAAAAAGACATTGACAAACTTTAAACTTCTTTCAATATGACACAACCATCAGTGAAATCCTTCTCCATGACTTTGAATGATAATTTCACCTCCATTTTCTATGATTTTTAAAAATACAGATCTTAATTCCTTGTGACATGAGGCAAGGACTCTGGGTGAATTGCCCAGCATTCCTGAGACATATTTTAGTCACAGTACATTGACATGACACTTTATGGATTTTAAGCACTTTTACATGTATTATCCCAGTTACTCCTCAGAACAACCCTGAGATGTCCATACATTCATATAAGTACTTCACCAGTACAAGAACCCAGGATGCCTTAATGATCTCAAACCATTCTTTGCTGTCAGGTTCACTCTGGGGATCCTCAGAGATGGTGCCATGCTTGTCATGGTCCTCAGTATATTAGATGGTTCTACATTTTCCTCATTATCTTGCCTATTTTCATTGGTTTTGAATTCCTATTTTTAACCACAGCTTCATGTTTCTCATAAAAAATATAATTTGAAATTATTTCACTTTAAAAAAAAGAATGATGCTAAAATTTTTTAAAATCCCGCTTGGTTCAAGCTCCCACAGAGCAAGTTGCCCAGATTTTTTTATTAATTTATGTCATCTGTGAATTGTCTTTAGAAGGCCTTTTCTGTGGGGGGCTGACAGTTCTCTGGGCAACCACATGATACCTGTAAGGTCATAACAAATGATTTTACAGTCATACCCTCTGGTCCTGAGAGTGCCATCGGGTCGATGTTTACCAGGAAACCATTTCTCAATTTTAGCATCATTTGTCATTTCTCTGGAGAAGGTGGGAATCTTCAAAGTCAGAAAGTTCTGGCTCCTTTGTGTTTAACACCATTTCTTTAGGTCACCTGTCTCCTTTCACATTTCACCATAAGTGGGCAGCCCTTTCGACACTCAGGGTAGAAAACTGCCTTTACTAGATCACCCAGTTCATTAGGAACATTTTCTACCTTCCACATCACTGTGGGCAATAGTGTTGATAAACTTTCTGGAGCCACGTAACAAAGATTCCCTTGTACCCAGCTTCCAATAATATTTTCTTCACTTCTCTCACCCATAGCCTCCTAACAGCCCAGGATCCTACCAACAGTATGCTTAAGACACCTAAGCTTTCACTTAACAATATCCTCAAAATCCAGTTTTAAAATACAACTTTGATACCTTCCTACCACTCAGACAAGTGAGCATCATCTCTTTCATATGGCTGCTGTAAATGGCTATTATCTGAAACCACAGAGCAAGCCTATGCTTTCTACTTAGTTCCACTGTCCTGGCTCCACTGTGTCCGTGGCCCAGACCGACACGGCGTGCCCCCGTCTACACAAGCCTGGTGTGGAAGAGTTGTGACTACACCACCATCAGCACCATCCCAGACACACTCATCCCTTGTCAGGTTTTCTCTGTGACTGGCTCTTGAGTCATAGCTAGTTCCTTGTTCCAGACAGTTTGATAATATATTTTCCAATCTTCTGAAAAGTCCAGCTGCTAAAAACAACTACATTTTCCAAATCATTTTGCCATTTATTCCACTGGGTAAATGGTACCCCAAATAGCTAGAGTCAGGTGTCACCAGTGGGTATGTTAAAACCCAGTGAAACCATCTTGCCTGTATCCTCTTTTTTCTTGGTGTTACCTAGGTTTACCCTTCTAGTCCAAGAAAACTTAGAACACCTCCGTCATGGATATTCTGCAGCTTGAAGGGTATTCTGTATTCCTCTTTTAAACTGATAAGTCAGCAAGGGGAGACCATGGTGGAATATATAAAAATCTTGTGTGGAACTTTCCAAATGACACATGGTTTTCCCCATCAACTCTTTCCCCAGATTCTAGCATGCACTTTAGGTTTCGAAAAGTTCCATGGGTAACTGCGAAATGCTTCTTCTCTCCAACCCCCCAATACCAGTTGTGAACCCCTGAGGGCCGCCTTGATCCTGGAAATGTGATATTTAAATCCTTTTCAGAGAAGCAGCTAGTAATTCTTCTTAGGCTCCCTTTTGGGTCAGTGGAACCCAGTGGAAGGGCATATCTACTTCCTAGACATACCCACAGTTATTAAGAAAATAAGTTATTCCTATGAAATAAGTTACAGAATGCTTTTGTTTGGACAGATCGAATGTCCTGTCTACTAAGTTCTGCTTTTCTTCTTTCCTTTCTATGGGAGGTCAGCATACATTTTGGTAAAAAGCCAGATAGAGAAGGATAGCCTGGGTGGCTCAGTCGTTAAGCGTCTGCCTTCAGCTCAGGTCACGATCCCAGGACCCTGGGATCGAGCCCAGCATCGGGCTCCCTGCTCAGTGGGAAGCCTGCTTCTCCCTCTCCCGCTCCCCCTGCTTGTGTTCCCTCTCTCGCTGTCTCTCCCTCTGTCAAATAAATAAATAAACTCTTAAAAAAAGCCAGATAGAGACTATTTTTCACTTTGAGAACCATTTATTTGGTCAATTACAACTGCTTAACTCTGCTTTGTAGCAGGAGTGAGGTCATAGCCAATATGTATGCAAACTGGGTGTGGATGTGTTAGAATACGACTGTCTTTACTACACAGGTGGTGGGCCAGATTTCTCCTGCAGGCCACAGTCTGCTGGCCCTCTTTTGATAGCATCAAGGAGGGTGTTAACCCCTCCTTTTTATTTATGGGTCACCCCAGGTGATTGACAAGACTCAGTAGCTCCCTATGTTCTGGGAAGCTGCTCTTACTTTCTTCCTGTGGTCCTATGAGCATGGTCTACTTTCCATCTTTCCCCTGACAAGGGCATCTCTGGTCTGCTTCCTAAACACCAAGCTCTGGCCAGTTGTGTGTCTTGGCCATGAGATTTGGAATTGTTCCACACACATGAATACCATTTAAACCCTTTGCATCTGTGGTTCCTTCCTAATGACTAAGAATCTCGTTCCCAACCTACTGTTGGGCTGTTATCTTTTTTTTTTTAAGATTTTTATTTGAGAGAGAGTGAGAGAGAGAGAGAGAGAGAACAAGCATGAGAGGGGGAGGGGCAGAGGGAGAAGCGGGCTCCCTGCAGAGCAGGGAGCCCGACCTGGGGTTCGATCCCAGAACTCCAGGATCATGACCTGAGCCGAAGGCAGACACTTAACCAACTGAGCCACCCAGGCGCCCCTGTTGGACTGTTATCTTAGTAAGCCTAGACCCTTGTTCATTTAAGCTTTTCCCCAATGACAGGATCCAATATAACGTGGTAAACAAGCTTCCGTGGATGGGTTGCGCAGTGGCAGCCCTGTGGTGCCCGCCTCACCTGGACACACGCAGTTGCACCTGATCCCCTGCTGGATGAAGTCTGTGGCCACGGACTTCGTGAGGCCAATCACAGCCGCCTTGGTGGCGCTGTACACACATCTGTTCATAACTCCTGAGGTGAAAGGAAGACTCAACAATCGAAGGAACAAAACAACAGTCTCCTTGAGGAAGGGAACACAACTGACTGTCCCCAGGAACCACTGTCCTGTTTCCTGCCATCCCACCCTTTTTAAAATTTGGTGTCAGGTTTTCTCCCTGAAGAGGGCCGGTTTCTGACTGTGGGAAAATAATATCGTTCCTGGCACAACTCAGTCGAGACTGAGGCGGTGAGAACCTGCACTTAGGTGATGGCAGCGGTCTTAGGTTTTCATCATCGGTGGGCAGAACCCTTGGGCGGATTCCAAAAGAGAATCAGGGGAAAGAACAACAGAACAAACACCAGACCAAAAAATGAAGAGGCCTGTGGCCTCTCTTTGCCTTCCTGTTTTGGACAGGCTCACGGGTGTTCTTGAGTTGAGAAGGGACGCCACCTCTGCGGTAACTCTTTCATTTGAAGTGTGCAAGTCCGTCTGCCGGACTGTGATGTCATTTCCATTTGGCACTGCAGTCCCGGCTCTTGGACTTGACTTGTGTTTGGGGCCCAGATCAGCCGACCTGGGGAAGCACTCCCCCATATCAGTGGTGCCAGCGCTTTGCACAAACCCAGCTGGTAATACTGTCACACTGCAGAAGATGTGCACTTGCCTGACCCTCCCCCTTGTGGACCATGAGGGGCACATAGTGTTCGATACATCTTTCTTGGCTAATTAAATGGATAAATATTTCCTTCTTCCGGCTTGATTTTCATGTTCACATCCATTAGAAGGAATACAAGGAAGGGCAAATGACACAAATTTATTTTTTACGACTGGTTTACAACGAAGGCAAAAAAGACTGATAATAAGGAACTTAATACCAATTTTTTAAAAAGTGGTTTTGAAATTATGTGTGGGCTTTATAATCTCTGCTATGCTCATTGCAAAAACCCACAGCTCGTGAAGGTACGGGGGTCTGTGCATCGTGATTCCCAAAGGAAAACAGACCTACCTTTGACGCTGGATGCCACAGACGACATGTTGATAATGTTGCCAGATTTCTGTGCAAGCATCTGCCAAAACAAAACAAATACAAAAAAAAAAAAAAAAGCCACTCTGTAAGATAAGAATGCGACCTCTTTAGAAGATTTGCATTTACTTATGGTTTGCAGAAGCATCTTACTAGCTATTAACATGAAGCGCTGTTAGGCAGTCTTAACAGTCTCACCCAGTCATTACGCACTCACTGGCAGGAACATTTCCCAGGGGGATTACCGCCTTCCTTTGGCACAAAAGCATCAGCAAGACCAAGAAGGAACTCTGAGCTAAATGAAAAGTTAATGAACATTAATCGTTACTTTGTATTCCTGCTGTTGGAGAACTCTTACTTTGTTTGACACATGTTTGTTGAAGACGTACTATGATCAGATACAGTGGTAGGTCCAGGAGTTTGGAAGAGAAATGACACACTCCCTGCCTATAGAGAGCTGCCAGCTGACTGGAGGGTTGACATAACCAGCATCTGGCAACAGACAGCAGAGACCTCCAGAGAGGGGAATCGGGGTGGCGGGAAGGGACCAGTCCAGGTTGCGGGACACGCAGAGGAGGGTTCCTAAGGAGGAAAGAGGTGGGCTGATTTTTGAAAACCGAAGTATTAGCCAGAAAAATAGAAAGGTGTTTTAAGAAGCAAGAACCACGCGTATCGAGGCTGTATCGTGGAACTGGAAGGAAGGGATGGGTCTGGTTGGAATGCTAGGCGTGGGAGGAATGAGGCTGCAGAGGCCAACGGGAGCTAAGTTTAGGAATTTGGGCATCACCCCGAGGGCACTGTGGTGGTGACAGTGAGGGGTTTAATGCAGAGCAGCGGCATGTTTACATCTGGGGAATACTAAGGTTACTTCGGCACCATGTTGAGGAGACCCACTGGAAGCTGATAGAGTGATTTCGGAAAGGACTGATGAAAGCAGAGATGCAGAAATGTCTGTGGGCAACAGGGGTGGAGATGGCTTAGGTAGTAAGTGCAGGACGTGGTAAATGGTTATACGCAGTGAGGCCTGCCTCCCTCATCGAAGAAGTGTTTCCTAAGAACACTTCCCTCAGAATTCCCCCAAAGTGTGAAGGTCTGAAGACGAGGGTCTGTGGCTGTTTTGTCCTCCTACATGGTACACAGTAGGTGGACCATACACTGTGATGAATCAAAATCTCTTGAGGTGCTAGTTCTTTTTTAATTAATTAATTACTTTATTTAGAGAGAGCTTGAGTGGGGGTAGGGGCAGAGGGAGAAGGAGAGAGAGAATCTTAAGCGGACTCCCTGCTGAGCGCAGAGCCCTACAAGGGGCTTGATCTCACAACCCTGAGATCATGACCCGAGCTGAAATCAAGAGTCAGACGCTTAACCGACTGCGGCATGCAGGCACCCCGAGATGCTAGTTTAAAGTGCAGGTTGCTGGGCCCTGCCCCAGACCTAAACGAATAATATGATGAATAAAAAAGCTACTAGGAATTAAAAATGTTTTCAGATGAACGTATACTTAAGTATAACATGTATGTGTGTTTTCCAGGGCATGTAGGTAGGTCCGGAGGCATGGAGACCCATGAATGCTTTGGGGGCAGGAGCAACACCTGAAGAGCACTCCTGCCCGATGGGCACTACCTTCTCATTGAAATCAGGCTCGGAGGAGGACCATAAACAAGGCGGGGCTGGTGGACACGGAGAGTGGTCAAGACTTACAACAAACGCTAGGAGGAAATGGAAGACCACCACCAGAGAACAGAGGAAGGAAAAGCAGGACATGCTGTGCCATGACAGTCAAGTAAAAAGTTTCTAAGAAGGATGCGTCTCAATAGTCAGTGTAGAGGGAGAAGTCGCTTCTGCTTCGGTGAGTTGCTCTAGCCGCTTTCAGACCAAGAGGTGCAGGAATGGAGGTGAGTGACTGGTCCAGGGAAGAGGCTGCCAAGATGATAGGTCTCCCTATAGTATTCCCTTCCTTTCTGTTTTGATACTTAGTTACTATTTGCACCCAAGAGCAGAGAGTAAAACAACCTAAGGCATTGTGTTGGATGGATTAAAGAGTGCAAGGGGAGGCTGAGGCAACCCAACCAAGTCAAGGACAGCAGCAGGGGTGAAAGTATTGAACCCAACTTGTTTGTGCGATAAACAGGATCATATGAAATGGGGTCCTCAGAAAAAAAGACCAGGAAAATTAGTCATGGCTTGAAAACAAAGCCTTAACATTATTCTTTCTTACCCAACTTTGCAAATAACCCATTTTTACTTATTTTTAATTTTTTTCCAGTTTTATTGAGCTATCATTGTCATATGTAACCTGTTTTTAATACCTATAGAATACATATACCCCAACTGAATATATAAAGATGAGCTATGAAGTAAGTTCAGTCTCTCATCTTCAGAAATGCAGCAATTCCTCAGGCAAAACTTTAGAATATAGTCACTAGGAGACGCTAGTGCTGCCCCTGACACTTGTTCCACCCATTCGACAAGGTCTGTCTGCTGGTTCTAGAGCCCTGTCCTTGCCTCCTTCCATGAGGTCTTCTCCACACCAGCTCAGTGCCTGCTGGTAGAGTGTGTGTGCTCCTCCTGACTCCCCATGCGACAGCCCTCTCTGGCAAATACGACTTGGCAACTATAAAGTGAAGTGCCTAGTACGTGGTGATCCTCCATACGACTGACCTCCCAGAAGCTCAGGGAGGGGCTAAGAAAGAACTCTGAAAAACTCCCTCTAGCTGTAGATTTAGTCCTACCCTAACCCAGCTCTTCTGTCCCCACTGAGCTCAGCTCCTAAACCTGGCAGACCTTGGTTTCTTGGGTCTTTGGTGATTCCATGTTTGACCTCTACCTGGACTGACAACCTAGATTCATTTATGCATTCAACAAATACTTGCCAAAGCACCTCTATGTGCTAGAGAATCTTTTAAGATACAGCAAAGGGGAGAAACCTCCACATAGCCGAGACCTTCCTGACTTCGGATTTTGCACTGACCTCTTCTTACAATATTTTCAACTTGTTCTTTGCCTTTTGACTTAAATTCCAGTCTTGGAATGGTTTTCAGTATGTCTACCCATGAACAAAAATTTCCAAAAGTGTTTCTATGTTCTGACCACCTGACTTTTCAGGTCTGCCTGGACTCTAAATCCTGGCTTCCCCTGGAAAGTTCTAACCTGGAAATGTGCATCACAGCTAATGAACCCAGAGGATCCGACAGGGATCGTGTAATTTTTTCACCCTCGTTTTAAATAGAATAGAACACAAGTGCCATCTCCCACGGTGCACGGTGAAGGAGGGCCAGAGTTCAGGCTGTGAAGCCAGAGTCCGAAATCTGGGGTCAGGCTGGTTACTGTCACTTTCAGAAGTGGCATCGACTCCTTCTGATTGCCCATCCCAATCATTACTATCTCTTGGGATGTTTTACAAATGGGTGTTACTGGCTCATATGGATTATTGTTAAGATGTTTTAAATCATAGGTAAACTCACTAATTTGCAAGTTAGTGTTTGATATTTCAAAAGTTAACGCTTATTGAGAAGTTTAAATTTCAGCTCCACTGGACTATATCCCACCCTTGCTGCCTTCACTCACATTTGTAAAGCATTTCAGACATGAAGTAGGCTGGTTATGCACACGTGACAGCTTACCCCCTGTGACCTAAGCTTTCTCCTTTTACCAGAGCCTCTGCTTCTCTCCCATATTCTAGGATCAGTCTTCAAAAAAAAAATAATCCAAGTTCCAAATAACATAGATTCTCATGAACTCCAAATAAGCAGAAAAAATGAGATTTATATTAAAAAAATTTGCTAGTGCAACATCCCATGGACCCACTGAGAGATCCTTTCTAGGTGCTAAACAAGCAGATTAAAACAAATTCCTTTGTTTCCAAGTCAGGTTTTCCTAATTTTCCTTTTGATGTTCATCTTGACATTAGGTTGAATGTTTAGAGCAAAGCATCGGCCCTGCGTTGCCATTAGAAAGCTCTTTTCTGTGCTGGGTTGGCAGCATTCAGTATGTCCGTCATCTAATCTGGCTGGGATGGAAGAGAAGAATGCTCCCCTGCATTTCACTAGGGTTCAGTTGACAACCTTGGACTGAGCTAGTTCTGTGGTACTCAGTCAACCCCTTTCATTGTCTGAGCTTGTGCTGTCTGCTTACTCTTGGCTTGTCAGTTCATTTGAACTCAATGTTTTTCATATTTATACTCCCCTCTCCCCAGAACACCTAGTGCGCGCTTTATGTCAAAAGGCATTTAATGCTTGTTTGTAAAATAAAATGAAAAACATTGATGAGCTGTGTGAAGGCTGTGGAATTCAAGGGTAGCCGACTCAGGAGGCATGCTCTCTCTTTAGCATACACTGGCTCTCACCTCTCTGGTACCTCTGTGGCTCAGCTAAAAACAAGAAGAGTATCAGGGAACAGAAAAGCAATGGGGGTACGTCTATCCTGAGAGCATGTGCCTAGATACTGAAATTCAAGAAGGGGCCCAACTTCCAGGGTTCAGATCCTACTCTACCCACTTGATAGTTATGTGACCTTGGGCAAGTTATCTCACCTCCCAGTTTTATCCTCTGTACAGTGGATGTGATAAAGTAGTACCTACCTCATCACATTCTTCTGGTTCTGCATGCCTCCTTGCTGTCCCTCTCCCTGGGACCCTCTTCCGAATATACCTGAATGGCTAGCTCCCTCATTTCACTTAGACCTCTATGAAAATTCCAGCTTCTCAGTGAGGCCCTCCTGGACTTTACTGATATCCTAGCTTCTTTTTCTTCGTAGTACTTCTAATCACTCCCCAAGTTATATGTCTCATTACCCATTATCCTGTCTCCTCAAAAATGGGATCTCCCTTATAGAAGGGACTTTGTTTAGTTTTCTGATGTGTCTTCTGCATCTAGAATGAGGGAGACCTGCAAATAGAAAGTGCTTAATATTTCTTGACTATTTCTTAACTGGAAGGTTAAATGAGTTAATTTATATTAAATGCCTTGATATAAATGTTCAGTACAGGTTTGTCATTATATTAGCTACTGTCACTCTTTGGCACATGTGAGGACCCTTTCTCGGTGCCCAGTGCGGAGACCTACTTATCCAGTGGTGCTTATTCTAGTGGTGGCGGTCCTTACTTTAGGAAGAAATGCCTTGATCATCAAGTACATGCTGCGGACATTGAGATTCATCGAGAAGTCCCAGTCTTTCTCCTCGCAGTCCAGGATGGTTCCGTGATGGACAAAACTGGAAGAGGGATTGATCAGTGGGGAAAAATGATCATTTAAGAAGATTTGTATTCCATTTCCTTACCATTTTTTTATTGTCGTACAATGAGACCATTGACCCTTCCCTTATGAAGATTTTAACAATTCGGAGTATCACTTAGTACATTAGGTTAATGAGTGTCTAACAACTTAAGCTAAATACATTTATTTGAAAACAACATCCTTCTTCTAAAAGAGAAAGGCAAAAGTCTGAGGCCACCCAACATAAGAATCTGGGCAGCAGCTGCACAGGAAATATCAAAAACAAACGTGAGCCTAGGACGCCCGCCCTGACTCCTATTTCAAGAGCTATAGTGCCCTCTGGTGGCACAGATTTAGTGTTTTCAAAGAGAAAATCAAATTGCAAGGAAAACCACTGTCTGCACATTTCAGGGTAGCAAAGAAATATTGCTATCATACGGTTCGAACATACTGAGTAAACAGAGCAGAACAAAACAAAACTCTTTAAGCAGGCTTCACTCCTTGTCAAGTCACACTCGTAAATAACCTGCTCATTCTTCCTATGACAGCAAGAACCACATGCTCTACTTCTATATCCCTTATGTTGCTGAAAATTTAATGTGAAGATGTTCAAAAACTAATTTCCTAACTGATTTTTTTTTGGTCATGGCTCTCAGTATATTCTCATATAAGGGATGAGCAGTTTATAAAATAGATTGCCATATATTGTTGCTTTAATTTAATTTCCACGCAATGTCACATATGACAAACTATAGACGGACTTTTTTTTTTTTTTTTTTTTGCTCTGAAGCATGATTAGGAAGAACAAAAATATATTAGGAGGCTCTGGAATTTTTCTATCAATGCGGCAGTACAAATATAACACTCCATAAGAAAAGGGGAATGTCACTTAGTTCCTGTGTAAACGTCCATTGTGCTCACCTCTACTGAGCTGCTCCTGAGTAGGAAAACTGCTAGCGCTACCTGTCGTCTGTGTGGTGGGTCCAGTTCCAGTCTCCCCACATTCGCACCTGATTCAGCACATTGGGTACCACCCCAGTAAGTTCAATTAAGCCACTCTCTTTGTGCTCTCTACAGAAGTGTAACACATAGACTTCTTTTGCTGGGTGGGGCTCATTGTCCCGATAAGAAACCCTGGGCTTGGGAGGTGTGTGGAGGACTGGCTAGAATGTTGTGCCAAAAAAATGGGGAACACCTGCATTTCAATAGGCTGAGTACTTGGTTTCTGGTAAATATGCTTTGTTTTAAAGACATCTACTGGAAAACAGTTTTTCATTTTATTTTATGTCTTAGTGGAGCATCCACAACCAGTCCATTGGTGTGAGCTGTTACCAGCCTTAAGAAGAGCAACAGTTCTGGATTACTACCAGTGCTCTTGAGTTGACCATAATTTCCCTTAGGACTCAAGCCCGTGTCCACTTCTATGGCTTTCTCACCTGCTGAATCTCAGAATAAAAATTCTGTCTAAACTCTAGCTGTATTTCCTAAGAAATATATAATGGTTCGTGATGAATAATTTTGCCATATTGTCAAAAGTGATTAAATAAGTCATAGAAAACTTTCTGTAAGGACAGTGAAATTAAAAAGTATGAATTACCCAGCAACATTAAAGAGAACATCAAGTCTCTCAATTTCATTGGCAAACTGGTCAATTTGTTTCTTCTTTGTGACGTCAAGGGTCCGAATTTGAATACCTGAAAAATAAAACAAGGACACGATTTACCTTTACTCATAAAAATGTTTAGCCTTGAAGATTTAGCTGTTCTGAAATGTGAAGACTGTAATATTTGTCCAGTTAGGCTTCACAGGATTGTTGGCCATTAGTAGGGTCTTAGAAATCTCAAGAATCTTATTAGTAAAAATCTTCAAGTCCTCCCCATCTTGAGCTCTGTATCAGATGCCTCTCAGTAAGCCAGCAGTAAGACCTGCAAGTGGGTCCTCTCCAGCGTTTCCTTTCCCCAGAGGTTGAATCACTGCTACAGTGATGTTGAATTCTGTCTGAGGTGCGGCGAGCTAAGAGATTGTTTCTATTTGTGCCCTTTACCTTTATGTCAATTCTTTTATTTACTAGAAATGACTTTGTTGGTCATGGGTATCATCACTTACGTCTGGACTAAACTGCAAGAAGAAACGAGAGGCCAGAAGAAGAGATGAAAACACTGACCGTGAGAGATCTGGTGCGGGATCTGAGAGAGACACGCTGTACTAGCTACTAAAAAAAAAACAAAACAAAAAACCAAACCAAAACAAAACAAAAACCCTAAACCAACAAATAGGCTTTTTGGTCATTTTTATGATTTTAAAAATAATATGGTTTATTTTATTCTTCCCTTTTGGATATAGAAAAGAAAGATTATAAATGAAGAAGGGAAAGACTAAAATTGAGTTTCAGAAGAACTTCCTTTGCTTTGTGCTTTTCTAGGACAGCAGCTTCCCTTAGACTTGTTGAAATGGTAACTCCACACGGTCTAATTCAGTTAACTAATTCAGTGAACTCAGTTGTGTTTGATCACGTAGTCAGTTCTATTTTGCCAAAACAGTTAACTTTCAAATGAATTCTATGTCCTGATTTCTTTCTGAGTAATGCCAATTGAAGCCCTCTGATGTTGGAATTAAGGTTCGGTGTGGTGCAGTGAGGGACAATATGCACCCAAACAAGTTAATCTCTTACAGTTTCTGATCATGATGTGATTTTAAGGCTGAGCTGTCTCCAGTATGAGCATTTGAAATGCAGCTAGTCTGAACTGAAATGTGCTGGAAGTGTAAAGTACACGTGCATTTCAAAGATTTGGTATAAGAAATGTAAAATATTGCATTTTTTATACCGTGTATGTTAAATTTTTTTTACTGTGTAAATTTTTTTAATACTGTGTATGTTAAAATTATAATATTTTAGATGTATTGAATTAAGTATATTATTAAAATTAATGTCACCTGTGTCTTTTTACTTGTTAAATGTAGCCACTAGAAAATTTACAATTGCATATGTGGCTCACATCATGTTTCTGTTGGACAGTGTTTCCCTCACAGAGAGGCACTCAAGTGGAAAGTCATCATTAAAAGTTAACGATAAGGGGGGGGCGCCTGGGTGCCTCGGTCGTTAAGCGTCTGCCTTCGGCTCAGGTCATGATCCCAGGGTCCTGGGATCAAGCCCCACATCGGGCTCCCTGCTTGTCAGGAAGCCTGCTTCTCCCTCTCCCACTCCCCCTGCTTGTGTTCCCTCTCTTGCTGTGTCTCTCTCTGTCAAATAAATAAAATCTTTAAAAAAAAAAGAAGTTAACGATAAGGGATGCTGGGTGGCTCAGTTGGTTAAGCATATGCCTTTGGCTCAGGTCATGATCCCAGGGTCCTAGATATAGCCCCAAATCGGGCTCCCTGCTCAGTGGGGAGCCTGCTTCTCCCTCTGCCTCTCCCCCTGCTTGTGTGCTCTCTCTGAGAAATAATGAAATAAAAGCTTAAAAAAAAAAAAGTTAACAATAACAGGGGCACTTGCTTGACTGGCTCAGTCGGTAGAGCGTGCAACTCTTGACCTCTGGATCATGAGTTCAAGTTCCACCTTGGGCTAGAGCATACCTAAAAACAAAAAGTTAGCAACTCTTAAATTTAAACATGTAATTTTGTAACTGAGGACTGAATCCTTCAACATGTTGCATAAATAAAATATTTTAGGTATACATCTTAGAATGTTGTTTATACATTTAAATATATAGATTTTTGTCTGTAGGTTTGCACAATATAGATTTGATATCAGAGAATCAGGCTCTAAAGAGAAGGCCAGTGGAACTGAGTGGGTAAGGAATTTTCTTTCAGCATCTGAGCACTATTGCTTTATAATACTTTGCAGAGTCTGAATCCCAAGTTCACACTGCCAACTTGCTTACCGGGGTACTCTTCTAGTTCCTGAAGTTTGGACTCATTGATATCCGTAGCGATGACTTTGGCACCTTCTCTTGCAAAAGCCTGGGAGACACAATATACAAGTAAATCCTTTGTTTATTTGATTTGATTCCATTCTCATGAATGGAAAGTCAGTTAGGCTTTCCCCCCTTATCTTATTTTCATTGTTTTCCCTATAAAATAGATGGAATTTCAAGCTCTCTACTCTCACTTCACCCTTCCCGTTGTTATTATTTTTATCATTAATTAGGACAACATGACATACATTGTGCTTGTCATCTAACTTTGTCCCTTTAAGCATTATGAAATAAAATCGTGTTTTTAAAAACTAGTTAATCTCTTACTGTTACTGACACCTCTCAAAATACTATTCTGTGATGTAATAGCCTGTATTTCATTTCTGAGCAAGTTTTTATTATTTTCCACTTCTTCTTATATTCCAAATAATAAGAGAAAATGGGTTATTTCAACACTTTTTCTCCTCAGACTATACTACTGTTTTCATAAATGTCAAATACTTTCATTAAAGTCAATACTTCAAATGCATTAATTAGCTCAGGTGGGGGTTATAATGTGCAAGAAGTTGGTATAAATTGGAAGGTAAAGGTAACCTGATAGTCTTGTAACTCTAGAGTCCTCTACCTGAATCGATGTAATTTCAGAAACCTATGCATTCCCGTAGGGCCCCTGCAGTAAATATATCATAGTGCAGAGAAACTGAGGCAGAGGAAGACATCTCTCAGAGTCAGAGGTTATCAGTGATGTCACATAATAAACATGGGAGGTGTTCATGCCTTCATCTTTTCCCCGGGGGTCAGGGATAGCGACTTTTCTTTTTGTAACTTAAGACAACAGAAGCACAAGATAAACAAGAAAAAAAAAAGTAGAGCAGAATTAAATGACTATGGGATCTGTCCACATAGTTCAATACCTCAAAGTTAGTAGGCAAACCACAGATGACAACTTACTATGGCAGCTGCCCGGCCAATCCCCTGAGCGGCAGCTGTCAGCACGATGACCTTCCCATCAAGTCGACCCATAATGGAACCTGCGGCTTAAGCTACAATGGCTGAGCACCTGGTCCTGTGCAGCGATGTCTAGAATGAACAGTTCAGTGAACTCTTTAAGAACTTAATGACAGCATTTCTGTACAAATCGTCCCATCATCTGAATTCTCCAAGAATGCTGACTCCAGATACCTAGCTGGGTATTATCAAAAACATTTAGCACAACCCACTGAAGTGATACATTGGACTTTAATCCACCAATTGGTTTCTTGAGTACTTAGAGAAGACAGCATCTGATACTGATAGAGCAGGGGCGGGAGTCCTTCCCCTCACTACCACCACCATTGTCCCCACTGTCCCTATATACAAACTGTTACAGCATTGTATGTGTCCTTACTAGTGGGGGCTGCTTCTTGATTTCTCTGCTGTAAACTTTTGTTGGGGTTTGCACTACCAATTGTCTATGGCTTTTCCTTGTCACTGGAAAGATTTCATGGTTGGCCTCAGAGTCATTGAACAAAAGAGCTGGAAAATCAAATCACGTCCGGTACTCCTATTTTATAGATGAGAAAAGTGATCTGACTTGCTCAAGGTCACAGACCCAGTTAATGATAGAGCCAGAACTAAGCTCAGGCCTCCTGACTCCTTTGCTATGTGAAATTTCACCCCACAATGCTGCTGATCCTCTCTTGAAGTTTCAGAGTGCTACCAGCAGTAATTTTCAGAATGGAGGACTGAGGAATTCTGACCTAGGGAAAATAAGATATGCATAAGATATTTGGTTCTTGGACGGTAGATCGCAGGATGAGAGGGAATGGCTAATGATGAGGTTGGGGGTAGTTAAGAGTCAAATGATGATCAACTGAGGCCGTCTTCAAGGAACTGAGTACATTTTCTCACCTCACTCTCCTTAATGGGTGCCTCTGATCTCACAAGTCAGACAATGGTTGCTTTGTCCCAAGGCATCACATCCCCATTCCAGGCAAAAAAAAAAAAAAAAAAAAGAAAGAAAAAGAAAAAAAGAAAAAGGTGGTTGGGAGGTGGTGGTGGGAAATAAAAAGCCAAAAGGCTTCCAGAGTGTCCCCACTTTCTTCAAGAAGCAAGGCTTCCTCAGAAATTCCAGTCTTCATTTCACAGGCCAGCTCTAGTAGCAGGCGCTAGGAATTTGAGAGTTTTGTTTTCTAGCCTCTATAAAGAGAAAAGCTGGGGCAGGGAGGGTAGCGAGCCCACTTAAATGGTACATGTACAGTTAACCTACACAATCACCCTGCTCAATTACCTGCCTGATAAAGTACAGGTAGCTAGCTAGTCTTGCCTAGAGGACTCACATGATCTAGTCCATTCTGTTGGAACCTATCTCTGTTCTCCCCAGCCAACCTTGGCTTTTTGCTGTAACCAAGCCTCCGGGCTTTATCTAAGCTCGGAATGCTGAGGGGCCAGTTAATCCTGTGGGCAATGGGCACCAAAGGACTGATGGAAAGAGTGTGACACAAGCAGACACGTATTTCAGAAAGACCACTGTGGAGCAGTCCCGGCGGGGGTCGGGGGCTGGTTTCCTGGGGAGGGTGTGTTGTGGCCTGAGGGGCCACCGGTGAAATTGCAGGGAGGGAGGGGATGGAGACGGGAGCAGGACGAGCGCAGCGTTTCAGACAGGAGGCTGGGCCTGGACACCAGTGCACTACCTTCAAAGGGATCATGTGGTCTGCGCCGTGTCCCGAGGTGTGAACTCAAACCTAGGCCTCGGATTGCAGGTCCAAGAGAAGACCTCGTGGGTCGCGCTGTTCCTGCGGTCTCGGGCGGGCGCCCTCTAGGTCCGCACGCGGCCGCGCGGGCTGTGCGCTGAGGCCGTGCGCGAGTTCGCACCCACGCGAAGGCGGTCCCACTTTGCGGGACACAGAGACCTTGCGGACCCTCCCGCCACCGCACGGCCCTGCCGGCGGCCCTCGCTCCCAGCCCCGCGGTGGCTGGGGCCTCCCTCGGGGGGTCGGACGGCCGGTTCTCTCATTTCCTCTGGCACCAGCATTTTCTCTAGTACACGCTTGCACGGTTAACTCTGTGTTGGAGTTTTGCTTCTCAGAGGGCCCTACTAACAAGCGGCTCCAGGGACCTGCTTACAGCTTCACCAATGATGTTCTCGGAGCAAGTCTGCATTTGTTATGCGCCCCGGAGGCTGGGCTTTTACAGTGCCCGACCTCCACTGATGCCAGGGAGTTGCACGGTTTTGTTTTGCTTTTTTTTTTCTTTATTCTTACACGAGTGATACATTTTCACTTTAAACACGTAAAGAGTTGAGAGATATATATGCTTTAGAAAGTAAGAGACTCCAATAACCCCCCCCCCCATCTTGGGCATGGTGTATTAAAAAGCTATTATTTTGCCCCCCGTCGTTGAATGGCACGGAAGGCACGTACCAAAGGTTTCCCCAGGAATCGCTGACACCGGAGAGGCGCTTACTGAACAACTGCTCAAGCACAGAGCAGCCGCTTCGCTCACTCTGAAATCTCCTCCTCGCTGGCCTTGTCTTTCTGGGGCCAAATTTTGGGGCCAAAGCCTCACTGCTGCAATAAACTACACTATCAAACTCAAATGAATTTATTTGGGAAAATGAGGGCAAGCGTGACCTGAAATGGGAAAATGAGGCAACTCTCAATTAATGCAACGTGAAAACCACACTGAGAAACTTACATATATCAAACTTCAAACTTGTTAAAAACACACCCTTATCTTGATCTAACTGCTAAGATTAATCTTGAAATAGGTACCTTGCAGAACAAAGCAAATCTAAACCTCCCCCTTTCCCAGTCTGAAGTGTCATTTAAAAAATATTAGGAAAACTTACTTTAGAGCAGCAAGTGGATGTCGTCCTCCAGATCCCTGGGCGAGCAACAAACTTGAAACCTTTGTACAGAAGCAAGTCAGGCGCTTAATAATGCATGTCGGGATTTGTAGTTTCCTTCAGTTTTAAGAAAAGGAGGCGCACATTTATATACGATATGTGTGTATGTGCTGCCATCTAGTGGAGCTCAGGTAGAACGGCTAACTCCAAGGAGAAGGTGAAAAAGGGAAAAGCACCTTACAGCTTACTTAGGATAGGGAAATCATTTCCTTCACTTTAATCCAGGTCTTTCTTTGTTGTTTGTTCGTGCCTGCTATGTGCTGTTCTAAGATACTAAAAATTTAATGAGTCAGAAACATCACATAGAACAGAGCAGGGCAATAAAATAGAAGGATCTAGGTCATTTAAGGTAGTGGAAGCTTCCTTCCTGCCCCTTCACCAAGATTGTTTTGAGGGACAGAAATAAAAATTCCCTTGTGTTTAAGGTATAGTTATGGTTGTTTTGTCACACTCTGTCTCTTCTAACACTTGTCCATATTTAGTGGCAGAGTGCAGGCATCTCGGGGACACTGAGGGGCAGGGTCCGGGTAGCACTCTGAGCTTCATAGTGTGGAGGCTTGAAAGGGAACATGTTGGGTAAGAGCAACAAAACAAGTCTGGCCGAAGAGAACAGAGATAATAGACTAGGTCTAGGACTAGGTCATGTGTGCCAGGCTTAGTAAGTCATACTGTAGCAGGTGTATAATTGAACAGAGTGATTGTGTAGGTTATTTTGTGCATGTACTATTTATGTTGGTTCATTCAACATCCACCTACCTCACTTTCTCCTGCCTTTTATTTTATAAAGGCCAGAAAACAAAACTCTCATATTCCTAGCCTCCTTTGCTGCTAGAGCTGGCCAATGAAATGCAAGTTGAGGAGGATTTCCTTTTGGATAGAAAGGCAAGGCCACTCTGAAAAGCTTTCCCTTCTTTTTGCCTGGAATGTGGATCTGCCTTGGGACGTGGCAGTCACTGTGTGACTTGGCAGGAGGTCAGAGGCACCCGTCACGGACAGAGCAGGTAAGGGAAGGAACCTGAATTCCCTGAAGACAGACTTTATGCCACAGCACTAAACTAACTCCTCTGGGGTTCTTTTTTTTTTTTTTTTAAGACTTTATTTATTTGAGAGAGAGTGAGAGAGCACGAGCAGCGGGAGGGGGTGCAAAGGGGCAGAGGGAGAGGGAGAAGCAGACTCCCCACTGAGCAGGGAGGTGATGTGGGGCTTGATCCCAGAACTCCTGGATCATGACCTGAGCTGAAGGCAGATGGGTAATCCACTGAGCCACCCAGGCACCACGCCCACCCCCGCCCTGAGATTCTTAGCGGAGAAAAAGTAACTTCTTTGGATCACATTTTCCCCCAGGTTTTTGTCTTTGGAGCGAAGTATATTCACAATGGTCATGGTGGTTCAGAACAAAGACTGTGCAGTCAGAAAGATGAAGATAAGTCCCATGTCCTTCGCTAGCTGAGTAAATCATTTAACTCTCCAAGCCCCAGTTTTCTTATCTGTAAAGAAGGTAACCATAGCACCTGCCTCATGCATGTGAGGAGAAAGGACTAGGCATTCACAACTACCAGCACATTGATTACATTTAATAAATGTGAATGATTATTAAAATTCAATTACAGTAGATGGCAAAAATGGATGAAAAAAATCTGATCTAATTTCTGCATATATAAACACACACACATAAAGTCTTTGGTAAGACTGTCCCTCATTGCCCAGGGTAGCTTCTAAGGGAGTCTAATGATCTCTAATGACACCCAGCTGTGCTCCTTGCTTTAGTAACAATGTCTTTAACTTTTGAGGATTTTAGAATACATTTTTTATGGATATGAGGATTCTCTAATCAAGGCCAAGTCTAACACTACTTTCTTGGTGCAGCTTTCTTCAGCCTTCCTTTGTCCCGATTTCCAACAGTAATGCCGACTCTGACAGCCTAAGTAATGTGGTTTTGCAAAAATTTGCTTACCCATCTATATTTTCCATGGAGTAAATTTCTTCAAGGCTAGGGACTATATCTTTTTCACCCTTATATTGCAGTCAGCACATATTATATTTGTTTTTCAACCAAACATAAATTTCACAAAGGCAGTAACTTTTGGTGCCTAGATCAGTGATTGGCACACAGAAAACAGCCATTAAATATTTGCTGAGTATGAATGGTAGGCTCTCAATAGGTTCCCTGGATATAATTTTGCCAGGTTCTCCAGAAAATATTTCCTATGAACAATAATCTATTTGTCTACTTTGACTTTACTTTTCAGACCATTTCAGTGTTGTCTGACCATATTACTGCTTTTTACCATTTTTGCATGTTTCATTGTTGACTTTCATCATTGTCTCTTCACAGCCATTTATCATGATATTGAAACCCCAGATCATTAAGAGTGAAGCAACATTTCTGAGGGAGATGTCGACAACATGGGGGAGTAGAAAGTCCCACCTCTTTTCCTCCCAGAGACACCAATTTAAAACAATATACAGACTAAAATACCTTTATGAGAACTTAAGTCAGTTAAGAAGTCGCGGGACCCTAGGTAAGGGGAGAGCTGAGAACAGCTGCACTGAAGTGGGCAAGAAGAGTCATTTCCCTTTACCCGTGGCTCCACCCACTGCACCCCTTGCCCAAGTCAGCACAGCTCAGCCTCTGGCTCCTCGTTTCCCCAGGGGAGTAGGGAGGAAGAGAAGAGTGGAAAACTAACCCAAAGTTCTGACTTTTTCTATGGAAGCCCAAAGGACTGGGTTCTGTCTTGCCTGACTTGGAGTGCTGATGGAACCGGCATTAATTGACACTGGAGGGCCTGCAGTGCCCCAGACGGAGGCCGGAGTGGTTCAGCATAGTTGGGAGAGAGGGAGAAGAGTGGAGCATGTTCTTGGTATTCCAACTTTTTGGAGGGCTGTCCAAGACTGATATTTGTCTTGCCTATCTGGGGCGCTAATGGAGAGCTGATATACTTTGGATGCCTGGGGGCCAATGAGAACAAAGGACAGCGGGGTGGCTTCTTACTGCAAGAACATGCTGTAGTGAAGACAGACACCAGAGGGAGCAAGAGATCCAGCTCCTAGAAAAGAAATTGGTAAACTTCTCTAATTGGCAAATTATACCCACAGCCCAGAGGTCACATCCCCCTAAAAAAGATTTCAGAGATCCCCAGGATCTCTAACCAGGCTGACAGGTAAAAATCTTTCCCTGTATGAAGCAGTCTGTAGACCAGAAGAGGTGGCTGCTTTTTCAAATGGATAAAACTCAGCAAAAAATCAGAAGGTGCACACACACACAAAAGAAACATCACCCAGGGATGCCGGGGTGGCTCAGTCTGTTAAGCATCTGCCTTCGGCTCAGGTCATGATCCTAGGTTCCTGGGATCAAGTCCCGCACTGGGCTCCTTTTTTAGTGGGGAGCCAGCTTCTCCCTATGCCTGCTTCCCCCCGCCCCTGCTTGTGCTCTCTTGCTCTCTGACAAATAAATAAATAAAATCTTAAAAAAAAAAAAAGAAACATCACCCAAAGATCACTTTAAGAATATGATAAAAGTATGGATCCAAGTATCCTAGAAAAATGACAAAATTAACAAATTAACATAAAATTTCAGAGGTTTTACAGACTGCATGAAGCCCATCCATAGATGTCTTATGTATCTGTGGGGACTCTGGGTTTAGAAGACTTCTACTTTGATAGAAACTCTGGTGCTGTTTCCTCATGTCTGAAATAAAAGGATAGAATAAATGGTCCATGAAGTTCTTCCAGCTGGTAGTAAAATGTAGTTGAGTACAAAGTCTGATAACAAACCAACCAATTTAGAGTGCTTGTATGGGGGTTGGTGGGTAACAGAAAAGCGAGAGAGAATTTTTGTATTTATTATAGCAAAAGAAAGATTAGCCTAGAAAATGAAGAGGTCATAGCACTTTGCTAAACTTAGCAACTTAAATCCAGAAAGCATGTATACATTCTCATAGCAAAATTCTGTAAGTCAACAAACAAGTAGAGCCAAATATACGCTGAGTACCACCCACCAAGAAACCACTAATTACTGTCACATAGAATTGTGATTCAGAGCCACTAATTAAACATTTATCGAATGTTCAAGGTACTTAAAAAGGAGTTTATAATTTTGTTAATTAAATGATGCTTTAATGTATGCATAATGCCTTGGGAGTATCTAAGCCATAGGTGGATAACATTACATTAATAAAAATGAATACATTTTATGTATACATGGAAAGACTGGAAAATTCCTTCAATAATTTTATTCTTTACAAAATATATAAATAAATAAAACAATTCAACTTGTAAAGTATTACCACATTCAAGAAGACATTGCTATCACCATTCTAAATTACTGGAATGCATTAATCTATTCCTTCCTCTTCCAATTCTAGTGGCAAAATGAAAACTGAATTGAAATTAAGTTGGACTGTGACAACACTGCCAGGGATAGGCACATGAAGTAATAAACGCAGCACATGAAGTAATAAACGCAGTCATTTCCAAACAGGGAATGCTGGGCCCCCGGAAAAGTGACAGGAGCGGAGTCTACTGTGTCCTGCACTCGGGCGCATCTTTTCCTGAGGAGGCGTGCCAAGGAGCTGGCTGAGGCTTCACGCTCTCTGCTCCAGCAGTTTGTTCTTCTGAGGAAAAACAACAAGCAAAAAACCCCAAAAGTAATCTTATTAAAACACACACACACACACACACACACACACAATTTGAATACAGCTGGAAATGGAAACGATGTTAAGACAGTAGAGATATGAAGAATGAAAAATGACAATACGGTCATTAACCTCCCATGTTTGGTCATTAAAAAGGTGTATTTCATTTCATCAGAGGTGGAGAAGTTTATTCCCCATTTTCTCAAAAAATCAACTGTTAGAGAAGCCATTTTGTATATAAAACCAAGAAATAATAAAGTGTCACTTGAAATTCATCAGTTTGAGATTCAAAGTGAATCAAACACAGATTGAGTCTAATTTTCCTTTGCCCTAATTTTAGGGAAAAAAATGATGTGCTAAATAAATAGTATATATTTTGGAGACTATTTTGTCATTCTTAGAAAGCACTTCAACTGCATTTATGTTTATAAACAATATTCATTTTCAAATGATTATATTCATTAAAGTAAATCTCACATACCCGGTCTTTGCAATTATCTCAAGTTGTTGAGAAAATTTAAGTTATCGTTTATAATTCAAATTAAAAACTAACATTAAAATTCTTTTTGACTAGTACTTTATTAATTTTGGCTGGGTCTATTTCCTTTAATTCTGAATTGGTCAGTTTTTTTTTTTTTTTAAGATTTTATTTGACAGAGAGAGAAAGAGAGCGAGGAAGCGCACAAGAAGGGGAAGCAGGGTAAGCAGCAGAGGGAAAGGGAGAAGCAGGCTCCCCACTCAGCAGAGCCCGATAAGGGAGGGGGCTCGATGCCAGGACCCCGGGGTCATGACCTGAGCTGAAGGTGGATGCTCAACTGACTGAGCCACCCAGGCACCCCTGAATTTGTCAGTTTTTGATTCATATATTCTTCCAGCCTATTCTTTTATTTAAAAATAGTACCAGAGTGATCCATATATTGATAAAAACACTTAAGCATTTCTGTTTGTGGTTGAATTAATTTATATCATCCATGTGTCTCTGGCAGGATCAGATAAAATTGAAAGGTGATTAAAAGTTTCTCAGTTTTTTGGGGCACCTGGGTGGCTCAGTCAGTTAAGCATCTGTCTTTGGCTCAGGTCATGATCTCAGGGTCCTGGGATTGAGCCCTGCATTGGGCTCCCTGCTCTGCGGGAAGCCGGCTTCTCCGTCTCCCACTCCCCCTGCTTGTGTTCCCTCTCTCGCTGTGTCTCTCTGTCAATTAAGTAAATAAAATCTTTGGGGCCCCTGGGTGGCTAAGTCATAAAGCCTCTGCCTTCGGCTCAGGTCATGATCCCAGGGTCCTGGGATCGAGTCCCGCATCGGGCTCCCTGCTCAGCAGGGAGTTGCTTCTCCCTCTCCCTCTGCCCCTCCACCTGCTTGTGCGCATGCTCTCTCTCTCAAATAAACAAATAAAATCTTAAAAGAAGTTTCTCAGTTTTTCAAAAGACTCTTTTAAAATAGTGTGTATGTATATACAGCAAAAATTCCATGTAAGTGCTAGCTAATGAAAGGTCCTTAAATGTTTATTAAATACTATTCCATAAAGTGAACAGTTCAGAAATTTTTTCGAATTGTTTGGTGCCTTCCTGTATCCCTAAGAGCACTTCCAGACTGCTGGCTTGATCTAATTTTGATGTGCGGTTGATGAGAATGGACTGATTTCTTCTAATGTCACACATCTCGCTGGTCTGGTCCGTCCACTTCCACAAACCCTGGCTACCTTCGCTTGGGGCCAAAAATGATTTGGCAGCTGCCTCTCTTAGTATACAATTTTGTTGCTTTAGACTTCTACGACTAAGGGCATTTCTGACAGGCAAATGCGCTGTTACATGGACACGTGATCCGCGCTGTGTGGTGAGACCTACAAGAAGCGCCGTATTCCAGAGCCTCTCCGCCAATGCTCCACACCTCTGTGTCCGGCACCCGGGCCGAGCTGGGGGTGACCCTTGACACTGCCTCCCTCCGACCAGACAGGAGCCTTGCACTGCTGATTTTATTCCCACATCTCGCTGGTCTGGTCTGTCCACTTCTCTCCATCTCTTTACCTGCTCACATCCCCGCTACTATCACCCCTTGCTTGGACAATTGCCATCAACTCTTGCTCCTATTATTTGTTGGTTACCATATAGCTAAGGTGGTGTGTTCAAAATTTATAACTCATTATGATCTCACCCATCATGTGGTTTAAAATCTTTCAAAGCCTTCCTCTGTATGCTTTCAGGATAAAGTAAAAGTTCCTGTATACAATGTACAAATTCCCACACACCTGGCTCTTCTCTTTGGCCTCACTGCCTCCATCCGTAGCAGCTCGTGCTCACTGTGCTCTGACCAGCTTCCTTCCAGCCCTTCCCCTGCTGACGGTCCGTCCTCACTGTTCTATCTGCCTGAGATACTTCTCCTGCCCCTCTTTGTTAAGCTGACTCACATCAACCTCTTAGATCTCAGCTTCCTTCTTCAAGGAAGACTTCCTTAATATTCCTGAAACAAAAAACCTGTTATATGGCTCACAGCCTCTTACACTCTAGAATTTTACCTTTTTTGACTACTTGATTACTGTGTGTATCTCCTCATAGACTGTAAGCTTCTGTAGGGTAGGGACCATGTCTGGTTTTGGTTATCAATGTACCATCAGGGTCTCATCTCTGACACATAGTTAGAGACCAAAATTTTTTGCTGATTGAATGAATTAATAAGTAAATGAAACAAGTCTATGATCTGGCTTGTGTAAAATGAATATAATGCTATTGGAAATACTGGCCCAGTGCAATGATAAGAAAGGCTTCTCAGTGAAAGTTTTGTTTATAGGGTAGCGTCTTCATGTTTTTAAGAGGGTTGCTTATCGATCTTAAGGAAAAGTTGAAGGTTTAAGAGGCAGAATAAAGACTTAACTTGGGGTAAAAAATGATGGACTTTAGTGCTGTGCTTTGGAGAAAATTTCTCACAACAGAAATGCCAAATGAAGTCTGTGCACTGTAGCCTGCTCAACTATATCTTGTCTAACCTTGTCCTTTGGGGCCACAAATTAAAGATAAGTTCTGACAGTTATTCCCCCGACTTCCAAAGAACCAGTATATTTACGTACCGGGGCAAAGGCCTAAACCGGAGTTATCAAAATAGCGAACTGGATGAGGTGTTGGTAAAGACTTTGATCGGCTGTCAAAAAACCAAGACTTCGGTGATTCCCTTGGCACAGGATCTGGTAAATTCCGTTCCTTGCATTGAGAAGGCGTATGCGGCCTCTTTTTGGAAGCTGTTCTAGTCACTTTAGGAGACTGAGGAGAATTCTCACAACTAACTTCTCTGTGAGTCTCTCTTTTAAGGATTCTCTCCTTCCATGTTTTGACCTCGTTGGAAAGATGATGATTATTGCTTGAATATAGGAGGAAAAAAAAAAAGAGAGAGAGACTGTAAGTCTGCACAACTCCTGAATTTATTCACACGGTAGATTCATCCTCTATGCTCTGGCCACACTGTACGTCTTTCAGTTCCACCAACTGGTTATTCTTCCTGACCGAAAGCCTGTGTACACGTCACCCTCTGCCTAAAAGGCTTACCAGTCTCTCTTTTCATCTGGCCTAACCCTTGCCCTTTTCCACAGCTACTCTTATTTCAGTTTCTTCATCATCACTCCTCCCCACACCTAGATAAGGTCCTATTCGTGGTTTTTTTGTTATTGCTGTTTAATAGCACTTGTTGCAAAAAATTAGTTGTTTGTATAGTTATTTGTTTAATGCCTATTTTTCTTCTATTGTATCATTAAAGTGCTTGGCACAAGATTCTAATCTTTGATAGAAGCCAAATATTAAATTTGTTAGAACTGTTTATAAAGTAAAAGCAAATAGACTACAATAATGGACTTAAGGAATTCTCCTTTGACTTGGGTATGCAGACTTGTGGTCTGTTTAAACTACCCCTCAAAGATTTTTGTTCACTTCCTATTTCTTGGCTTCGTTAAAAATAGGTCAGTTGATAGATAGCAAACATCTGGAATGGCGGTACTACAGTCTTATCCTTTAAAAAAAAACATTTATTACATATATTCTAAAAATCACTTTCCCCGTATGCGTGAAGGGTTGCCAACTGCAAAAAACAGATATGGAGGTGTATACACCAAGCTCCCCACATGTAATAGCCAGAAGCATGATTTCGATATCACGTAAGCAGATCTTACCTTAAGAGTTCACTCTTTTGCCTTGTTAGCTGTTCATTTTGTTGCTTTAACTTGGAGATTTCTTTCTCTAGCCGTATATATTCACTTTTTAAAATAAGAGCTTTTGTGCTTTGTACGATGCCACTACCACCCCCACAAGTTAAGGGTTTATTTGAAGGCTGCGAGTCCGTACACTCTGATACAACTGGGAGGGAGGCAAAGACACAAACAGCTGATGATTTTCATTATCTCCAAAGTTCAAAATAAAGAAACATGACGAAGAGCCATAAGTCACTGCAAAAACCAGAACATCTCAATCACCATGTCCCTAGAAGCCATCCTTCCTTCCTCCTTCTACCTCCCCTCCCAAGCCTACTTGATCAACACTTCTAATCATCTCTAGGGTCCTCCCGCTTCTCTCCAGCCACCAATTCCACTAGCTCGGTGCTGCTGGCTGGACTCTCCCACTACGACGGCAGCCAGCCGCAACCCCCCCCGGTTAGTGTTGTCCTTCACTGCTCTCTCCTCTGCATCAGGGGACGCACGGGAGGGCTTCTTCCAGCACAGAATGTGTGTGTGGGGTCCACCATCAGTCATTCAGTGCGCTTTAAGTCCTCAACATGTACCTGGTAACTAAATAAAACTCAGAATGATACTAAAGCATATTTTATTAAGTATTCTACACTGTATGTGTGAAGCTAAGGTAAGGAACTGTTTTGTAAAATTGCATAAAGATGTGAGGCGTTTATAAAGTAGAATAATCCACTGAGTAACTGATACTTTACAAAAGGTATGCTGTGTGGGGGGAAGATACTCAGTGTCCATTTTCTTTTGAATTACTCTGAGTTCAGATACAGTATGTACCTGAAAGTCACACATTGAGAGTAATTGTCCTGACCTTTCTGTGACAACAAAGCATGCTCATTTCCAGTTTTATCCCTGGAAGTGTTTCAGGTAAGGATGCACTTCTGCAACAGACACTAGAGAAGTTCAGGCTAAACATGTATGAGACAACAACTTTAACACTATCTCATTTTTGTTTTTTAAATGAGTGGATAATAATACACACAAGTCTTATCTTATGTTGGTTTGACATTTAGAATTTTCAGTGTGCTTTCACACACAACTTTCAGTTTGATGCTTACAATACATATATATATAAGCTAGGAGGTCGGGTATTATTCCCATGATTTCATATAGCCATGAAGTGAGGGGGACCTGCCCTTAGTTCACTGCTTGTTTACTACACAAAGCTGTCCCAAGTACTGTTCAGCATCCTCTCTTTTCAAATGAAACAGAAGAGACAGTAATATGGAAAAAGGAACAGGTTGAGAAATGCATAAGCAGAAATTTGATCATTAGATTTGAAAACTGTAAGATAAATTTGAAAGAGTTTGCAAGTAAGCATCAACTCTATTTTCAGTACTAAGAACATGTAGGATATTATTTCCTTATTTCTACTGCGTGCTGATTGTATTTTTACTGCGCATATGGTTAAAATCTACTACAATGTGTTTGTATTTTTATTGGGAAGGGTACTTCTACCTTGATAGTTACAGCATTCTTTTATAGTACTGAAGATATCTTCTCTCATATGTAAAGATCTGATAATGCAAAGGTAAAATTCTTATTTTTTAAGAATCTATAATGGATAAATAGTTGAGATTACAGGAAACTAAGGAGATGTCACAGGATAAATATGATCTCAATAAATTCATTTCAAGAAGTTTTTTCTAAATTAGTGGTTAACAGGTTTATTCTTGACTACCACATATATCATAGTCTTCAAAATGTCTACATGTATTGAGAAATAAAATGGAAAGGATCTGGAAATATCAGCATTTTCTACTTACTTGAGGTATCTTGGGCTTGTTGATTTCTTCTAAGATTTTCTCTCAGTACCCTTATAACTTCTTTTTGATATTCTACAGTGGCTTTTGTAGAAGTAATTCTAATAAGAACAGCAATAGAAACATGTAAAAGCTTTGCAACTAATTATAATGGAAGAATAAACAGAACTGTTATCAAGAATTTTCTAGCAAGATAGATCACATTGACATAAAACCTGTAAGTGGCAGTAGATACCCCCCGGAATCAAATATTTTATAGCTATAACACCATCAAATTGGAAGTATTCTGTTTGGTTGCAGGAGTAATTTTTTAAATTCTTTTTAAATTTCTGGAAGCCCAGTAGCTATTAATCAGATACAATTACCAGAGCATAAAAGTAAAAAGAACTTCTATCCATTTCTACCTTGTTAGGGAAGCAAACCCTGGATGCAGCTCTAGTCTAATGTGATACAAAGGTCAAATTCTGCTCACTGTTCCCCAGCAGAAAGTGACATTTTAGGAATTGTTGGCTTAAGTGTTAATCAGCAGTGATAAATCATGAGACTTTCTGTCTTTAGAGACTCTGAAAGTATCTGCTGATTCTATTTGGTATGTAAAATTGCCTTTTTAAAAAAAGATTGATTTATTTATTTGAGAGAGAGACACACACAGACAGTGCAGGAGGCAGGGCCAGAGAGAGAGAGGGAGAGAGAAACTCAAACAGACTCTGTGCTGAGCCAAACACGGAACTTGGTCTCAGGACCCTGAGATCATGACCTGAGCCAAAACCAAGAGTTGGGACGCTTAACTGACTGTGTCACCCAGGTGCCCCTAAAACTGCTTTTTTATAATGAAGAACTTGATAGGTATAAGTTTCACTAAAACCAACAGTCTTATCAATGGAAGCCTGGTTAGAATGCATGAAGCTTCAGAGTGCTACTTTTTGGGCAAATTAGGCATCGTTAAATATTTATAGGAAGACCAAAAAGCATTAGGAGTCAGAAGGAATCTTAAGAAATCATCTAATACAAACTTATCCTTAGTGATTATGAATACAAAGACCACAGAGATTAAACAGCCTATATGTGAGGTGATATAAGTGTCAATATTATATTCCTAATTCGCTCTCTGTTTAATATTCTTTCATTATGCTATATCATAAAGAACTTTAGACATAGCATTATGTACAGTATATATAAATAAAAAGAAGTCATGCTTTTGGGTATTAGGTACTGTAATTTAAGAGGAAATACAATTTTACACAAAAACACAATAGGAAGAACAAATTAAATTAAGAGAACCAACAAAAATCTTAGTTGAAGTGCTAAACACAGACAGATGCACATATATACAGGTTCTTAACATTCATTTTCAAGCATAAAAAGGCCACTTTTAAGCTGTTTCTGTAAGACAGCAAGAAGCATCAAGACACAGTGTGTTAATAATTGACCATAACTATGCTGATTTTTAAAAACTTTGCAGATGTAATGATAATTTAGCAAGTTTAAAATCTGTGGATGTATTTATTTTAAAAAACAGTAACAATATTTCCATATATTTTAAAAAGTTAACCAATGCAAAAAATTTAGAAGGGAAAATTAAGCTATTTTTTTTTTTTTAAAGATTTTATTTATTTATTTGTCAGAGAGAAAGAATGAGAGAGAGAGCACAAGCAGGGGAAGCGGCAGGCAGAGGGAGAGGGAGAAGCAGGCTCCCCACTGAGCAAGGAGCCTGATGCGGGGCTCGATCCCAGGACGCCGAGATCATGACCTGAGCCGAAGGCAGCTGCTTAAATGACTGAGCCACCCAGGCACCCCGAAACGTAAACTGTTAAAGTCATGTTCAGTTAAGGCAAAGACATACTCTTTTTCAAACTCTTTGGCATTTTTCATCTTCTCTAGGTCTATTTTCACCAGCTTTGTTTTGAGATCTTCAATTTCTTCTTTATAGGGCTTAGCTCCTAAAGCAACTTTGTCCTAAATTTTTTAGAGAAAAGAAAAATAAAATAATATCAGAGCAGTTTTAAAGAGCTGTTAACTACCTTGATTTGGTAGGAACATTTTAAAACAGCAGACTGCAAATATATGAAAAGCAGAAAAGGAACGAAATTTAACCCTAAAATAAACAAGTAGATATTTGCTGTGAAGTATACATGAAACTACTGGAAGCTAATATGTAATTGAGAATACATGACCTTCATTTTTTTTTTTTCTTAATTTTATTTGAGAGAGAGAGCGAGAGAGAATGAGCAGGGTGAGAGGCAGAGGGAGAGAGAGAAGCACACTCCTCACTGAGCAGGGAGCCTGACGTGGGGCTCGATCCCGGGACCCCTGGGATCATGACCTGAGTTGAAGGCAGACGCTTAACCTATTGTGCCACCCAGGCGCCCCTTCATTTCCTAAAACAAATTTTTTCCCAATTAACAATGATATAAACAAAATGAAATAGAAAGGTTGAAAATAATGGGTAGACAAAGGTAAATCAGGAAAATGAAACAAAAAGATGTCAGAATGGGAATATAAATATCAAACTAGAACTGAATTCAAAGTATTATAAAGTGTTTCTGGGATATTTGTACTCAAAGATGGTCAATCCGGTGCTGAAAATATAACTACTTTCTACTCAGAGAAAAAAAAAAATCATATGTAAATACACACTTACATATATTTAAACCCTTTTTTATAAATAGACTTACTTTTTAGAGCAACTTTAGGTTTATAGAAAAACTGAGCAGAGAGTACAGAGTTCCTATATACCCTTGTCGTGCTCCATCTCCCTCCCCACCCTATTTCCACTATTGTTAACATCACATTTTAGTGTGGTATATTTGTTACAAATGATGGGCCAATATTGCTACATTTCAGACTTCATTAGGGTCTATTGTTTGTATTGTACATTCTAGGGGTTTTGACAAACGTACAATGACACAGTTCATAATTACAATATCATACAGAATAGATTCACTGTCTTAAAAATCCCGTTCCACCTATTCATCCTTCCCTCCCTTACCCCTTCTGGACCATTGACCATCATTGATCTTTTTACTGTCTCTCTGGTTTTGCCTTTTCCAGAATGCCATATAGTTGGAATCATTTTTCAGATGGGCTTCTTTTAATTAACAGTGTGCATTTAAGGTTCATCCATGTCTTTGCCGCTCGATAGCTCATTTCTTATTATTGTTGAATAAATCACTTGTTTCTTTGTATTGCTGTACCACAACCATACAATGGAGAATTAGATACTGAACAAAAAATAAAACCCGTCTGAATAGGAACCTAGAGAGCTCTCTTTAGTCCTCCAGGCTTTCCCAACCCAACTCCCACAGAAACGTTTACACGCACACCATGGCTAGCGAAGACTAAAAAGATGCAAAACCTCCCAAAATGATAGATGCTCAGCTTGAGGAGATGGATGACTGGGTAAGATAAGCCCATTCTTAGAGGAGCCCACTGTTTGCTTAGTCACAGCACCAGTTCAGTACCCTACCTTCTGAGTCAGATGCTGATGTTGGGGACTCCCTGAGCACGTGACTGGCTGGAGTGTTGGCAGTTTTGTAAGAAACTGCCAAACTCTCTTTCAAACTGGCTGTCCCATTTGCAGTCCTACCAGCAATGAACTCCTATTGCTCTACCTCTTCATCAGCATTTAGTGTGGTGATTGGGATTTTGGCCATTGTGGCGTTTTGAGATATCATAGGTGTGTAGTGGTATTTTGTACTTCTCTAATGACATATGATGCTGAGAATCTTTTCATATGCTTATTTGTCACACGTATATCTTCTTAGGTGGGGTGTCTGCTCTGAACCGTTGCCTATTTTTTAATTGGCTTTTTTTTTTTTTTTAAATCATTGAGCTTTAAGAGTTCTTTGTATATTTGGGACAACAGTTCTTTATCAGATATGTGTTTTGCAAAATTTTTTCCTCCAGTCTGTGACTTGTCTTTTTATTTTCTTAACTGTCTTTCACAGAGCAGATATTTTTAATTTAAACGGAGTCCAACTTACCAATTTTTTCTTTCATGGATCGTGCTTTTGGTATTGTATCTAGAAAGTCACCACCAAACCCATGGTCACCTAGATTTTCTATATCTTATCTTCTGAGGGTTTTCTAGTTTTATGTTTTACATTTAGATTTTTGATCAACTGAGTTAATTTTTGTGGAAGAGAGAAGGTCTGTGTCAAGATTTGTTTTCTGTTTGTGGAAGTCCACTTGTCTCAGCATCATTAGTTGATAAGACTATCCTTCTCCACTGAACTGCCTTTGCTCTTCTGTCAAGGATCAGTTGACTGCATTTGTGTGGGTCTATTTCTAAGTTCTCTATTCTCTTCCATTGATCTATTTGTCTATATATTATTTTAAAAGTTCAAAGAACTCTAAAAAAAAAAGGTATCCATTTATGACACTAAAAAGAAAATTTCAATATATTCTAGAAATGCAGAGATTATTTTTTGCCACAATATAATGAAATAAATTAGTCATATATAACATTGTTTAAAACATTCTTATGTAAAAGAAATCAAAATTGAAAATACTGAATTAGAAATGAAAGATAACAGAATTCCCTATTTCAAATATATGGTATGTGACCAAAGCTGCACTCAAGAAATGCTGACGGTCTTAGTTTTACTAATAAACTGAAAAGACTGCAAACATAAATTTCTTGGTTAACATCACCTACTTATCATCTGCATTCTTAGACAGATTCAGTTAAGAAACTTTAGTGGCTCTCTCTGAAAAAGAATTCCTTTGAAATTCTGATTTGAATTACATGACATTTAGGAATTAATTTGGGAAAAACTTAGGATTATATTTAGGTTCCAACCTAGGAAATGGTGTATTTCTTATAAACCACATGTTATCCTATATTTCTTTTTAAAGTTTTATTTTTCTTTTCATATATGTTGCCCTCATTTTTTGCTAAGGTTAGTCATTCAATCATCTTATTTTAGATTTTGTGGCCATTATAAATAAGATCCTTTTTTTTTCTCCTCATGCAGGATGTCCATAAAGTTCTACTGCAGTTTAAATTTTTGATCTATTCACTGCTACTTTATAGAAACAATTTGTAATGATATAACAGAGGAAATATATCAAGATTTAAACAAAATTGTTAATGATTCATTTGTTCAAATTACTTTCTTCTCTATTCAATTAACAAACCTGACGTTATTATATTGGACAGCTATATCCAAGATGTTTTCAAATAGTGGTGAATAGGTTAAAAGTTTTTTCTTATGCCAAGTCTTGAGTTAAATACATTGTTGCATTTTATAGAATGTTTATATAATACCGAAAAGCAAATGAAAAAAAAACTCAAGCGGTAAAAAGATTTTATGAATCTGTATTTTGCTTTCTTTCCCTATAGGTGTTATATAATGCCATAACCCAGAAAGTTATTTCTGGTATGCAGGAAAGATATTTATCTTTCCATAGATGCCTGGATCAATTTACACAGAATGTGGAGAAATTTGTTGCTTACTTCCTATCTTGAAACACTTTCTTCACTTTTGTGAAGAAATTGTAACCGCTGTCTGCACTCTATGTTGTACCTCCTTCCCGCCAACTTACTGGCTGCTCCATCTTGGTATCTTTTGGTTACTCCTTATCTCTTCCCCATTATGCTCATGTCTTGATCCAGTCTCATGACTTTTATATGCCGACAATTCCCCAAATTTATACCTTAAGTCTAGATCTCTCTTAGACTTACGTATACATACATACAACTGCTTCAGTCATATCTCAAGATGGGGGTCCCCAATAGCCATTTCAAATTCAACATGTCCAAAACTTAGTTTTGATTCAGCTCCCATAGTTTCAAAAATTTGCTCTTCTGAGAGTCTTTCCCATCTCCATAAATGGCAAGTCCATCCTTCTAGTTGTTCAAGCCCAAAACTCCGGAATCATCTCTGACTCCAAGAAATACGAGAGGAAGGGATGTGCGCCACTTCTGGGCCAGAGTCTTTAAGAGTAGAGATTTTAAGATGATTTTCGCTTTTCCATCTGTCCCTTTCCTGTGAACCTGGGCATGGACAGTTTATAACTTGGCTTTAACCATGCAGATGAAAACAGCACCCGAGGGGGTGGTGGAGAAACAGGATGGGAGGGAAGTGAGCCTCTGAACGCTCATGCAGAATAGAGCCACCTGCCAACCTGGAACTCACACTTTTATATGAGATACTCCCTCTTGTTTGAGTTGCTGCAGTTTGGGTCCCTTTGTTGTAGCAGTTGGTATGTCACATTAACAAACACACCCTCCTGGATTCTATTTTCAAAGAGTAGCCTTTAAAAAAATTAAATTGGACCATTTTATCCTTTTGCCAAAATCCTCTGATGACTTCACATCTCACTCAAAATAAAAACCACAGTTCTTATAATGGACTGTCAGACCCTTTATGAGTTGACTCTCTGCTACTTTTCACCTTATTTCCCAACTCTATCTCCTTGCTCACTCTGCTCAGGAGACAGTGGCTTTCTTGTTTCTTAAACATACCTACACTATTTGTGCTTTCCTTTGCCTGGAAGGCCCTTCCCCTACCACAAAGCTCACCCATTCCCCCAAGTCATCTTAGTGGTGTGGCTCTCCTCAGCTCCCCTTTATAAGATCATATCTGATTCCCTCATGCTCCCATTTTCACCAGGTACCCACACAACCCTTGTCTAGCTTAAATTTTTCCCACCATACTTTTTACCATCTGACACACATATATACTTGCTTATTTTCTCTCTTCCTGAACCAGAATGTAAGCTCCTTGGAGGAAAGGAGGGGCATTTATTTCTTTCCATGGCTGTACACATGACATCTAGAGCAATGACCATCACATACCAGATACTCAACAAATCTATCTCGATCAAATAAAAATGTGATTCGATATATAAAATAATTACTCTCAAAAATTCTAAAGCTTTACAATTGATTTTCTTGGTTTTTAGCTTTACATTTAACAAAATTGAGATTGTTTTTTATTGCCTCTCTGTTTCATGTCTTATTGAATGAACCAGAACTTTTAGAACAATGTTAAAATGATGAAAGGAGCAGACATTCTTGTTCCAAATTCTAACTGAGATGAAGAGATAGAAAACTTAAGTGACTATTAGGGTCAGACTCAAGCAAAAGAAGTGTGAGAAGGGCTGGAGCTAAGACAAAAAGGAGTGGTAAGGATGTGATGAATGAAGGTGTGATGTGTGTAATGGCATTCAGGTCAAAGACAAATTACTGTTCTTCCTAAAGTAAACAGGTCAGATTCAGCCCAGAGGCTACCAGGTGGGGCTCAACAATGGGATTAAATAAAAAAAAAGAATTTTAAAATGTACTTATCTAATACAGAGCAAATACTTACATAAGCTTTTTTCCTGAAAAATACACATTTTAAACTATACAGAATATTTATATATCTTTTAAAAAATAATTTTTCTAGGAATATAGAAAATAATCATTATTTTACATGAAAATACACTTGCATTTCATTTCTAAATTTCCACTTGCTTTATTAAGCTTGAGGACTGAACTTCAGACATTACATAAGTAACAGGAAGTTCAAGTAAAAGATCGGAGTTCCAACCAAATTATCTGCCAAATTCAACAGTAAAAGAAAAAAAAAAAAAACCCTTTTATTATAAAATGAGTTCTTTAAATTACCTGAAGTACTTGGATCATTTCTTTTGTTTTTTCAAGGTATTTATTTGATTCATTAACTTGTGCTTGAAGTTTTGCTATTATGTCATTAGTCATCTCAAGTTCTTTCTGCATCTTTATAATCTTGCTTTCCTTGTGCTTAGCGCTTTCTTGGGCTTCACGCAGTGAAGTTTCCAGCTCCTGAATTTTCTGTTAGAAAAAGCACACATATATGAGGTGTGCCATGCAGGCAGAATCACGGTATATACATGTAAGACAAAGATGATCATATATAGGTATTAATGTTTCAGATTGCATTAACAAAGGATAGAAGAGAAACCAAATGTACTTAATTTACATATGTTCTATTTTCTTTATTTAGAAGCTGATGATTTTTGGATTAAAAAAGACCCAAATTTTATATTATAAGGTTTAGTGTTATCTTATTTCCTGGTTAGTATGGTGCCAAGCATATTAAATGGCACTCACATTTTAAATTAACACCACTTAAAGGAAATACACTTGTTAACAGACTCTTTAAGTAATGCATATAACCTATCTTTCCCTTTACTTTTATTACCTAGTTTTTAAATATAGGTATGTGGAAAAATTCGAAGGCATATAATAAAGGGTAAGTTTCCCTGTCTCAGAACCCCAGCTGACCCTGTAGCAACTACTGAACTCTTTCAAGTGTATCCCTCCAGAAATTTTCTATGCCTATCTGAGCATTTGTGAATACAGTTATAAAAACAGTCAGTCATACATACAGTAGGAACATACTGAATATACAGTTTTTTTTTTTTTTTAACCTGGCAATATATTTTCCAGATCTTTCCATTATCAACACATACAGATCTCTCCACCTTTTTGTTTTCATGGATACATACATCCTGTTTCTTTTTTTTTTTTTTTTTTTAAAGATTTTATTTATTTATTTGAGAGAGCGAGAATGAGAGAGAGTACATGAGAGGGGGGAGGGTCAGAGGGAGAAGCAGGCTCCTCGCTGAGCAGGGAGCCCGATGCGGGACTCAATCCCGGGACTCCAGGATCATGACCTGAGCCGAAGGCAGTCGCTTAACCAACTGAGCCACCCAGGCGCCCCCATACATCCTGTTTCTTAGAGGTACTATAAATTAGTTAACCCATCAACCACTAATGAACATCTAGGTTATTTCTAGTTTTTTGCAAGTAAAAAAATACCTGAATTTAAATACCTGAATTTGTCCATATTTATAAGATTATTCACCCACACACACATATACAGGTTTTCCTAGAAAATGTCTGTTTCTTCTTGGCCCCATCCAGAATTTATTTTTGTTTAAGTGAGTGAGGTATAAACCCAGATTTATTTTTTCTCAGTGGCTAGCTGGTTGTCTGGAATCAAACATTAAGTAAATCATCTTTTCCCCACCAAGTAGGCAGTTACCATTACCAAATACTGATTTCTCCTCCTTGGGTGTACTGCTGAACTCTACTCTGGTCCACTGCTCTATTTGTCTATTTCTGTATCATTACCAAACTGTTCTATGCTACTCTAAATTGTCATAATTACCAGAGTAAGAGCATACAATAATTATCTGATAGGGTATTTCCTGGGATTACTAAAGATGGAATTTCCTTCTGCTTCTTTATTGCTTCGGTAGATGGGTTTAGTATTTCTGCTATTTTTGTCTCCACCAGCTATTGAGGTCTGTAGGGATTAGCAAATCAATAAACTGTACTAGTGATCTTCTAGTTTCCATTGGTAATTGATTATTAAACTAGTGGTTGATGTTTTAAGTATTTATTTTGGTAAAAATGATAAATTGTAATTTACTCTTGGGTTCTTCACTAAGTCATTTTGTGAGCTAACAAAATAAAATAGCATATTTGCTTCACAATTCCCAAGTAAGGCTAGTTAATAAAATAACTGAATCATTCAAATAACATATTGATTCTTGGATACAGGTTAATATGCATAAAGATATTTGTTATATTTTTAGCCTCTTCCATTTTAATTTTGATATAACATTAACCAATATTAAAGACTTTGATGATAATTAGAGAAAATCTGAATTGCCCTTTCCCTCTAAGCTAGTTCTATAAATAGACACAGATTATCGTTCAATAAAAAGTTACGATTGAAGAAATTTATAATGTACAGTAATAGCACTTTATACAGTATATGTATCTTAATCAAATTAAGCTATGAGTTACTTCTCTTTTATAATTTAAAGGGAAGATCTCATATAATATATATAGTTCTGTAGTTATTTGAGTGATAGCCACAGTAGAACTAAATTCAAAAAAGCCCATCACACACACAAACATGGTCCATGTTCTCTAATACATTTGATACTATAATTTTGCTCTAAATGTTATATAAAATGCATCTTTAACTGATCAATTTGCAAATTAAAAAACATCTTCTAAGAAATCACATACCTCTGTCGTTAGTTTTGTGGCTCTTGATGTAACATGAAGGTTCTTATTGTTTTCTGTAGCAGAATCAACAAGGATACCAGATGTCAGGGAGATCTTCAAAGTTTGGTAGTTTTTAAATAGTTGTTCATTTTTCTCTTTCACTGATTTCAGGTCATGTTCCCATTCTCTGGCTATGGTAGCATTTCTTTCCTCAAACTCTGTAGATTCATTCATTATAGCCTATTGAATAGTAAAACACCATTATAACTCTAAAATGAATTACATATGAAAACTACTATGAAAACTACTAGAATTCTAGGACAAGGCATATGCTGAAATTCATTATTTAGAACATCCTAGAACAGTAATTTAAAAGAATGTGAACATTCTTTGTGGTTGGCATCAGTTCCTGAAATTTCAGAAGATGCTGGATGTTGATGATGAGACTAAAAGAAGAATAAGGACTGGAGAGGATTTGTATTGATTTGCAAGATGATAAATCTCACTTTATTGGATCAGTGCTAACATACGAAGCGGAAATCTGCAGAACTGGGCAGGTTAAAGTCACTATGTATGTTATGACATTTATAATGTCATATACAAACATTAACTGACACGTAATGGCAGAGCAAATCCAGTAAACTTAACAGCAATCTATTTTCCTGTTTCATTTCAAACCTCAGTGTTTATAGGGAAAAGAATTCACTGATTTTTGGTAATTAATCTGAAAATCTTGTATTTCTGTGCAGGGAATAACACTCAATCACTACCCTCCTTTACACTGAAGGCTAACTCTGAAATTATTCATATTATCTTTTTACTTCCTAATTCTTAAGGATGTACTTTTTGCTTTCATCATTAATGCCTTATTGGTTTTACCTATATCTTTAAGGCACTTCTATCAGACTTGGACGCTAAATTAGTTGTGTTATTGCTGGCATTCTGGGCTCTCCTTGGTTCTGCACTACTGACCTCATACCGTATAAAGTTATCAATTCCTATTTTCAAGGTGCTGGAAGAAGCCATATATCTCTGCTCATCCACACAGTAGAAATCCCTACTTTCTACTCACAAGTAGGTCCTCAAAATTACAAGAAAAACACTGAATTTTATGGGGATTATCTTATTCAAATGTTGGTTTTATGATTTTCCTCTGTTGATTGTGGACTTTTTTTTTTTTTTGAAGCAAGCTCATTTACTATTTTGCTAGCTTGAGGTATTCAACAAATGGGAATATCCACAGGAAAATATATTTTAAAAAATATTATCTACATTTCAGTGTGATTTAAGTATAGTTTTCAGATGAAATTAAAGTGTCAAAAAGGATCTACCCAAACATATGAAATATGAAACCAATTTTAGAAGCTCTTTTTTTTTAATTAACATATAATGTATTATTTGTTTCAGGGGTACAGATCTGAGATTCAACAGTCTTACACAATTCACAGTGCTCCCCATAGTACATATCCTCCCCAATGTCCATCACCCAGCCACCCCATCCCTCCCACCCCACTCCACTCCAGCAACCCTCAGTTTGTTTCCTGAGATTAAGAGTCTCTCATGGTTTTTCTCCCTCTCTGGTTTCATCTTGTTTCATTTTTCCCTCCCTTCCCCTATGATCCTCTGTCTTGTTTCTCAAAATCCTCATATCAGTGAGATCATATGATACTTGTTTTTCTCTGATTGACTTATTTCACTTAGCATAATACCCTCTAGTTCCATCCATGTCGTTGCAAATGGCAAGATTTCATTTTTGATGGCTGCATAATATTCCTGTGTGTGTGTGTGTGTGTGTGTGTGTGTGTACCACATCTTCTTTATCCATTCATTTGTTGATGGACATCTAGGCTCTTTCCATAGTTTGGCTATTGTGGACATTGCTGCTATAAACATTGGGGTGCATGTGCCCCTTCGGATCACTACATTTGTATCTTTGGGGTAAATACCCAGTAGTGCAATTGCTGGGTCGTAGGGTAGCTCTATTTTCAACTTTTTGAGGAACCTCCATACTGTTTTCCAGAGTGGCTGCACCAGCTCGCATTTTCCAGAGTGGCTGCACCAGCTTGCATCACCAGTGTAGAAGCGTTCCCCTTTCTCTGCATCCCCACCAACATCTGTTGTTTCCTGACTTGTTAATTTTAGCCATTCTGACTGGTGTGAGGTGGTATCTCATTGAGGTTTTGATTTGGATTTCCCTGATTGGATACTGGCCCTTTATCTGATATGTCATTTGCAAATATCTTCTCCCATTCTGTCGGTTGTCTTTTGGTTTTGTTGACTGTTTCCTTTGCTTTGCAAAAGCTTTTCATCTTGATGAAGTCCCAATAGTTCATTTTTGCCCTTGCTTCCCTTGCCTTTGGCGATGTTTCTAGGAAGAAGTTGCTGTGGCTGAAGTCGAAGAGCTTGCTGCCTGTGTTCTCCTCAAGGATATTGATGGGTTCCTGTCTCACATTTAGGTCTTTCATCCATTTTGAGTCTACTTTGTGTGTGGTATAAGGAAATGGTTCAGTTTCATTCTGCATGTGGCTGTCCAAATTTCCCAACACCATTTGTTGAACAGACTGTCTTTTTTTCCACTGGATATTCTTTCCTGCTTTGTCGAAGATTAGTTGACCATAGAGTTGAGGGTCCATTTCTGGGCTCTCTATTCTGTTCCATTGATCTATGTGTCTGTTTTTGTGCCAGGACCATACTGTCTTGATGTTTACTAGAAGCTCTAATATTAAGCTAGCTCCCTTTGCTCCAGCTGCATATACAACAAGCAACTTTCTGACTACTGTATATTTTACTAGGTATATGAGACAGGGATTACTTCAGAGAGCAGAATGAATATTCTGATCAGTGGAAAGTAAAACAAATTAACAAGCTTGTCTTAAGCCATGTTGGTTCTTGTGAATCTGTACACTGGAGCCAGTCACTTTGGGAACAATGCTATACATCACATCTCTGAACCTCAGAGTTGAAGGATGGGTGCATAAGCAGTGATACCACCAAGAAGAAAAGCACATCTCAGTGAAGTCGCTGGACAGGCTTGTGTATGGCATGGCCACAGCTGCTGCCTGTAGCCCTGACAGGCTCGTCTCACTCTGTCTGAGGCTACTTGGGGGAAAGGCTCAAATCCTCCAGAAGCAGGGAGAAGTGAGAAAGGAAAGAGCATTCAAGATTCCCTAAGGGGAAATTGATTATTACACCCCAAGATTTTATCTTCTTTACAAGTGTAAGTGAATATTTTTAATTATCTTTTTTTATTTTTATTTTTTTTTTTTTTAAAGATTTTATTTATTTATTTGAGACAGAGAGAATGAGAGACAGAGAGCATGAGAGGGAGGAGCAGACTCCCTGCCGAGCAGGGAGCCCGATGCGGGACTCGATCCCGGGACTCCAGGATCATGACCTGAACTGAAGGCAGTTGCTTAACCAACTGAGCCACCCAGGCGCCCTAATTATCTTTTTTTAAAGATTTTATTCATTTATTTGAGAGAATGAGATAGAGAGAGCATGAGAGAGGGGAGGGTCAGAGGGAGAAGCAGACTCCCTGCTGAGCAGGGAGCCCGACGCGGGACTTGATCCCGGGACTCCAGGATCATGACCTGAGCCGAAGGCAGTCGCTTAACCAACTGAGCCACCCAGGTGCCCTATTTTTAATTATCTTAAGGAAGCACACATAACACGTTAGAGGAAGAACATGTTTTACCCAAATTTTTCCCCCAATTTTTTTCAAACAAAAAGATAAAGTATATACAAAGACGCATATCTAAGATTAAGTTGCTCTAAGTCTTTTTTTTAAGAAAAAGGTAGAAAAATTAGAGCAAACAACAAGAAGAATGAGGTAGCACACACACAAAAATCACTACTTACAATTATTTTGTTATTATAGAAGTTATTCACTTGACAAATCTTATCATTTTCTTTCTGGATGCCATTTTTAAGATTTTCTATATCAAAATGAGTATTCAACCATTCTTCCAAAAACTGGGTCATTTCTTTCCTATTACTTAGCACTTGCTGAAATTCAGTCTTTATGCAGTGGAAGTCATTTTCTGAAAGATCTTTGAGAATTTCCTGTTTGAAAAATAAGTATTCAATCGCCTGAACATTGAGTTTTTATCTAAATATCATACATAAGGGGGAAACACCTTACTAAACTCTCATTCTTAATATTTTGAGTATTTTGAAATAAACACAATTCTAATTTATTTTAGTTGTATTAGAAATATAATTCTAATTCAAAACTTTGTTCTAGTTATTTGAATAATAAAAACCTGGCAGTATAAGCTATGTAAGGAATGTCTACAAATTCTGCCTGTTAGAATTAAAAACCACCAAAACTATCTGTGACTACTAATCACACATACGCAGTGCTGCTGCATGTAGCTTTTCTGTGCACCCAGGCTTTACATGCACGTTGGGAACTGGATGCCAGCCTCACACTGCTGGGTGAGAGCAAGACACTCCATGAGGAGTTGTTGTAATAACATTGTTCCTGACTCCCAGCTGCAGATCTAGGACGTTTTAGAAAGCATTCGGAAACTTATTCTGGGGTTCTATGAATTCCCACTTATTGGGACTAAATCTATTTTTCTGTATCTGTGGAGTCCTGAAAAGCTGCTGGCTAGTCCATTACGTGGCACTCTTCACATCTGGCCAGCGGTCACCCTGCAACCTATTTTTAATTTCTGGAAAATGAAAATGGCTCTCAGCACATGTAAAAGTACCTACTCTATATAAGAAAAAGGCTTAAAATCTAATTAAACCATTTAAAATAAACTATACCTCAATATGTAGATCCATATTCTTGCTCAATTTGAGGTCTGTGAATTCTCTGGATGGTACATCATAATCTTGTTGAAGCTGCTGTATTTTAATTAGCAGTTCATTTTGCTTTTCCACTTCATCAATAAAAACTACTTCAAATTTATTGATGGATTCATGTTGTTCTTCCTTTATCTTTGTAACATGGCTTAACACATACTTGTAGAAAAACATTAAACAAATTGGGAAATGAACCTTTTATCACATTTAGAGGAAATTTTAAACCCTCAAGACAAAGAGGTGGGATGGCATATCTTGTTTATCTATATCCTCTGGTAAGTGAGGAAGAAGGAAAGAGCCTCTCTCTATCCCCAATTTTTTCCTCTCAGTATCTTGGGAGAATAACTTCCAGACTTCAAGTTCCTTATTTCGGATTCCCTACTGGCTACACCTCATGGATGTCCTACAATTACTTCTGATTCACTGTTAAAATGGAACATAATCTCTTTCCCTATAAACTCACCTTTCTCTTCTGCTCACTTTTTGGTTAACTGTGTCACCAATCATGCAGGTATCCCAGCTAGACGCCTGAGGTTCATTTTCAACATCCCTCTCCTGCCTACCTTTGTTGGGTAACCAGTGTGGGTATACCAGCCTCAAGATTTACTTCTCACATGTAGTTAGATGTTTGGCATCAAGGTGACAATAATTTGAATGCCATATGTTCCATGGACCTCCTGGATAAATTCTGGATATCTGATTGCCAGTCAGAATATCAGGGCCTGAGATGCAATCTACCTAGAAAAGACAGACACCAACTCCCTACTTCCTCAATCTCCCACCACTCCTTAACCTCTTATAATCTGGCTCTTCCCTAACCACTCAATTAAAACTGCTCTGACAAAGGTCAACAATAAGCTCTATTATCAACGAATTGAGGGCATCTCTTCAATTCATATTCTGGCTGTCTGAAGTATCTGCCACTCTTGACCATTTCGTCTTTGACATGCTGTCCTCCACTGACTTGAGCAATAGCACTTTTGCTTGATTTTCTCCTGTCTCTTTGCCATTTCCAAGCTCAAACCCATTTGTTGCTCTCTTTTCTGCTACGGCCTCTTGAAAATTTATCTTTTCCAGAGTTCTTATCTTATCCTAAGGCTCTTATTTTTCTATTATGCTTTCTGGGTGACCTTACTCACACATGTATTATCTAGCATGTATATGCTGATGAATTCCAAACCTTTATCTTTAGTCCTGACTTGTCTCCAGACAAACGCCAGACTCATATAAGTGCCTACTTGTTTTTCTTCTTGAATGCTCCATCATGGGTATTTCTACCTCAAAACATCTCAAACTAAACACCTGATCGCTTCTCCTGCCTTGCCTGCCTTGCTCCTCTTTCTTTTTTGTCAGTTAATGGTACCACTCTCCACAAACCTGGCTACGCCCAAATTCTGGCACTCAATCTAAGCATCTCCCTCCTTACCTCACTATCAATCATGTGAATCTACTATTTTAAGCTGCTGAATATTTAATTTCTTTTATCCTCCCTGTCCCTATGAATCCTTTTCTAGTAGTACGGTCACCTGTAATATCTAACCTGGACCACTATAACTGCCTCTTGTCTCCTCTCTCTGCCATAAACTCATCGCTTTTCTACGGTGAAGTAGCTAAAATGGTAATCTGATCATGCTACTGCTACCACTTAAAAATAACGGCCCCGTGGCTCCCCATCATCTGCAAAATGAACTCTGAGCATTATTGCTTCAGTCCAGCTTCTACTGTGATCCCATTTTCTGTAATTCTTTATCTGGTTTGTCATACAACCTGCACGTGCTTCTGTCACTACACTTACTAGCTGCTTATATGTTTGCCTCATGTGCTAGACTAGGAGATTTCTGAGATATTATTCCTATCTGTCTCTAAAGCACCATGATGGTATCTAGGCTCACAGGCAGAGCTCAAGTTTTGTTGAATGAACAGGTCCTAGAGGCACAGTGGATCCTGCACATACTATTCTGAGATGCACATAGTCTTTAATTCAGCAGTAAATATACTAAATAGCAAATATGCTAACTCCCAAAGTAGGACTTAAATGTACTGATGTTAAAACTAAAATTTATACCAATATTTACAAAGATATTACTAAAAAAGGTAGTACCTGAAGTTTCTTCATGACTCTGTGGAATTCCATTGAACATCTTTGGTTTGCAGTGAGAAGTTTTTGAATTTGTTTGATTTGTGGATATGGAAGTGAGAGGTTTGCTTTTACTCTAACTGAAAGGTCTTTTTGGGTTTCAACTTCTTTCTCCAAGTCAAGGGATAGTCTATTTAAGCACTCATAATGATTATACATCTCTGAGTATCTCTTCAGAAGCTCCTAAGGAAAATTAGAAATCATTCAGTTTAACAATTCATCCTGATTTAACAACAAATAGTCCTTGACCTAGAATTGTTTTTTTCTTTTAATTTTTAAATTTATTTTACTTTTAAATGTAAATTCAATTAATTAACATATAATGTATTATTTGTTTCAGGGGTACAGGTGATTCATCAGTCTTATATAATACCCAGTGCTCATTACAACACATACCTTCTCCATTGTCCATCATCCAGTTACCCCATCCTTCCACCCCCTCCCCTCCAGCAACCCTCAGTTTGTTCCCTATCATTAGGAGTCTCTTATGGTTTGTCTCCCTCTCTGGTTTCATCTTCTTTCATTTTTTCCTCTCTTCCCCTATGATCCTTGCCCTAAAATTGTAACCAAATTTATGCTTTAACATTTTCTGTATTACAGAAACAAATTAAGACCTTTATGTTTTTTAAAAAAGGAAACTCTTATTGTTGATTTTGGATTATAGAAATAATATTTAATTACTGTGAAAATTTTAAAAATTTAAACAAATGTAACAAAGAAAACCAGAAACAACCACGGTTATCATTTTGATACATTTTCTTTTACTTTTCTGAGCATTCATGAATTAAATGACCATCTACAAAGAGTGAGGATAAATATGAGGGAATTCAATCTAGTACGTGTTATAGTTCAAGACTGAATGCTGGCTCATGTTTACAGTAGGCAATGTGAGTTTGCAGGTCAAACAAGTGACGAAGAATCAAGCTAGCTATTTGCCAGCTTGGTGAAGCCTCTTTACACATTTCTATTTATCTGCCTAGAATCTGAGTTTTCTAACTTTTTATCAGAGTTAGAGTTCAGGTTCTATCTCTGCTACTTCCTGACTAGGAAATCATTGAGCCATTTTCCCAACTACACAATGATGATTGACACAAAGTTTTCTAGGGGAAAGTAAATATTATAGTGTATCTCTATCTATGTAATCTGTAAAATATATACAGACATTATGGCTTAAGGGAAATAAAATTATATTTGCAAAAAATGTTTCCATATACAAGTTTTAAACTTATACCCGATTTCAAATCCTGATTCTACCAGCCATGTGACCTTGGGCACCTATTAAACTTCCTCTTCAAGCCTCGTTTGTAAATGGGGCAATAAGCAAAGCATCCGGTATATTAGTGCATTTGGCAGACACTCAATAAGCCTGGCCTCTGAGCTCAAATGACTAGAGGCCACACAGGGGACACACCGGTCAAAGTACAGGTGGAGGAACACAGTAGTTCAAATTGCTAATCATATAAGAAATAACATGTTTAATTCAGGGTGCTAAATAATAGAACAAGGGGCTGCTGACAATAATGAGCTTCCTTTTTAATAACTTAAGGAAAAGCTAGCTATTCATTCATCTGGGATGTTGGAAAGGGGATTCTTGCCTTTGGTCTTAGTATGAATCACATTATGATATGGAACAGCACTGTGTAGTCACTCATTTGTACTTTTAAAACATATTCTGATAGGAATGTGCTAAGTGACATAAAAACACACACAAAAAGTCTTTAGGGATCTTGCATTTGGAGAGCAGTGACAATTAATCGTGCTGGCCTTTTCCCTCAGCATATATTCAGAATCCAAATATTTCCCACTGCTTCCACTGACACTTCTTTAGGCTGAGCCACCATCATCCTGGCCTGGATTATTGAACTTAGTCTCTCAAATGTTCTTCCTGCTTCCACTCTGTCCATTTTCAACACAACAATCAGAGTCATCCCTTTAAAATGTAAGTCAGATCACGTCTCTCTCATGGTCAAAACCCTCCAATAGATCTCCATTTCACTCAGACTAAAACCCAAAGATCTTTTAAGGCCCCACAGCTTGTGTCTTCCCTATGAGCTCTCTGACCTGATTTCTTATTAGCTTTCCCCCTTCTTGATGCTCCTGGAACCCACCAGGCAGTCTTCTGCCTCAGGAGCTTTGTACTCGCTATTTTTTCTTCTCATCCTGTTCTTCCCTCAGCCAGCTATATGGCTTAATCCTTTACCTCTTTCAGGTATTTACTCAAATCCCACCTTTCCAGTGGGGCCTTAAAATCACAACCCCCCCCCACTGTTTTGTGTGTTTATGTATGTACATATGGACACACAGGCACACCTATACTAGATTAATAAAATTTTAAAAAAACATTGAGCATTATCTATTTATTCATTCCACAGACGTTCCTTGGATTCCATTTAGGCCTTTGGAGGAGTACCAATATTCATTTGTAATTTTAACATAGGGCACTTACTTTTATCCTAGAGCACTTTTCTCTCAGGCTTTCTGTGAGGTGGTGTCTTTCATTACATTGTGACTGTTTTTCGTATTTTACTACCCCTTTATGGTTCTGTTGGTCCTATGTTGGTACAAAGAAATAAACAAGGCTTCAACTATAACTACGTTCACATATAATGTCCTTACGCTTTTCCAATTACATTTTTTCACATCATTTCAATAATGGAATTATAAGCTTGTAACTCAAAAACGAAGTTAAAAATGGCCAGAAAATGATTAACAGTACCATTAAGTATTGTAGTGAATGGCCTCAACTCATTGAGAAAAAATGTGGAAGAACCACATATTTTTTGAGATGGGATTTATTCCTGTAACTGTCAGAGTTGAAAACTAGATATTAGTTTACATCTGATTCTTACGATTCTAAGTTTCTGAGTCAGAATTAGTCTCTGAATTGCTGCCAAATAGTACACTAGCAAAACCACCTGAAATATCTCTATTCATACTCTTCCCAGCACCTTGGAACACAAAATGTGTATCCTGTTACATTTTGTACTTTTTGATTAGAAGTATAAAACAAAACGTTTTCTCCCATTTATTCACTACAGTACTTAGAAGAATGACTAATAAATATTTGTTGAATGAGTTAAATTTCTTTATGAATTTCATTAGGGTCCACATAAGGATGGTTCCCAAGTGTACATGTTTCTATTGATACTGCAAATGATTCAGTCTTCTACTCTTGTTGAATTATGAGAATAAAAAAAAGATTTTTCTAGATTTTATACAATTTCTTATTTGTCTGAATTTTATGTTATTTTCTAGAGGGTTCAACTGAGTTTTTTAAGACGTGATTCTGAACATGTAAAGACAGTCACACTGCCTGAAGTTCCTTCCCCTGTGTGTATGGCCGCTGAGAAGAGAGCAGGCCTAAAACTCCGTCATGGGGACGCAGAGAAATCTAGTCCTTCAAATGTTTTTCTATGAGGATAATGCCATTTCCTGGTTTAAAAAAGCCTTTTAAAAATTACATGAAAGAAAATGGTCTGCTTTATGTAACAAATCTTTTCTTAAAAATAAGTAATTAAAATGTTATTTTCTGAAAAATATTTTGGCTTCTTTTAAAACTGTATCTTCTATTTGTGTGAAAAATTATAGTAATACTTTTCCCATCATCCTTTACTGTTCGTAGAAATTTCCAAAAAGAGAAAAAAAAAAAAAAAACCCCACAAATCCCCTCCCTGCAAAACAAAAGAAACCAAGCAAACCCAAAAACCCCACAACAACAACAAAACCAAATTATTCCCCTTTCCAAAAAAGCTTGATTCTTATAGACAGTTACTAAATAAGGGAAGATTCTGAACTCACTCTAGCTATCATTTCTCTTAAGGTTTCCCTGAATTGGTCTCTTTCCATTTTGAGAGACTCTTTTATCTTTCTTAGCTCATCTCTTTCTTTAGCTAAAATTCTTATTTCTTCAAGGCTTTTATGAAGTTTCTTAGTCAAGTGTAAGTTATCCATTTCCACAGTTTGCATAGATAAATTTTGGGCCTCAAATTGCTGCTTCAATTGTTCCATTTTGTTTATATTTTTATGAGTTTTATTGACATCTTCTTTCATTTTAAGAAGTCGAAGCTCTTTTTTCTGAAGTTCTTGTATCTTGAGATAATTATAAAACAAGTTAGAATGCAAACAGAATTCCTTCAAGGAAGGAAAACAGTGTCTACTGGCTATATACATACATCTATATCTCTATCTTTATATATCTGTATCCATATTTTTTCTCATTCCACAAATGATTTTGGACAGTTACTCCCCAAAGAACAAAACAACACATACCTTTTTCTGTAATTCATCTTTAGATTTATTTAAATCCTTTTGAATATTTGAAATCTGAGCTGTCTTTTCTGAAACTCTCTCTCTGAATTTATCAATAGTTTCTTGGTGTTCTTTCAAATGCATGTGAGCAATTTTTAGTTCCTGTTGTGTCTCCAAATCCTTTATTAGAAGAAATTGAGAAATATCATGATATCAAGGCACATTACCTTTCCTTAATGATGAATCAGTTTAACAAAATCTTAAAAAACGCATGTTCATAGTTCAAAACAACCAGCACACTGCCCCCAGATTAGAACCGTACAGAAGGATATTAACTAAAGTCCCTGTCCCTAGCCTCCCCCATCCTTGTTGGGCTGCTTGGTGATCTCTGCCACTGCTTTCCTCCCTCTCATACCACTTGGGGATTATTCTAAATCAGTAACACATAAAAAGGGCCCATTCTCAAGTTTAGTAATCCATTATACAGATGTACCCTACTTAGCCAGTGCCTTATTGGTAGACACTTGGATTACTTCTAGATTTTTGTCAGCAGTAACAATGTTGCAGTGAATGCAGCTGTATTTCTGTCCAAATGTGTGAATGTATTGGTAGGATAAATTACTACAGGTGGAATCGCTGTAGCAGATATATATGCTGACAAATCTTTAATAAAGCAGTGTCAAACTGTCTCCCTAAAAGGTTGTGACATTTACATTTTCACCAACAGTATTATAAGAAGGAAGCTTCTGGTATTAACACATTTACTGGATAGGTAGAAAGAGCACAACTCACTCTAGCTTTGGTTTCCTGTAGGTTTGCCTGGAGCTGGTCTCTCTCCAATTTCAGATTATCTCTTTCTTTCATTACAGATTTCATTTCTTCAAGGTTTTCATGAAGCTTCTGAGCCAAATTTAAATTCTCCATTTCTATTTTATCCAGAGTTAAACTTTGGGCCTTGAATTGTTTCTTCAATCGCTCTATTTCAGACATTTTTTTCTGTGACTCACTGACATCTTCTTTTAACTTAAAAAGCTGATGTTCATTTGCCTTAAGTTGTTGAATCTTAAGATAATCATAAAATAACGTGTTAGGAATAAGACAGTTTTTTTTTTTTTTTAAAGATTTTATTTATTTATTTGAGAGAGAGAGAATGAGAGACAGAGAGCATGAGAGGGAGGAGGGTCAGAGGGAGAAGCAGACTCCCCGCCGAGCAGGGAGCCTGATGCGGGACTCGATCCCGGGACTCCAGGATCATGACCTGAGCCGAAGGCAGTCGCTTAACCAACTGAGCCACCCAGGCGCCCAGGAATAAGACAGTTTTTAAGGGAAGGATAGTTTCTAAATTGATTAAGACAACAGTCTTCCTATGTTGCTCATTAATATTCTGCAAAATTTCACACAAAATTTATTTTCTTTTGGGGTATAACATATATAAGTACATTAATCTTAAGTGTATAGCTTAATTATTCTTGATGTAGGTATACATCTATATAATTATAACCCAGACTAAAATTTAAAACATGTCTAGCACCCCCAATGTTCCTGTATGCCCCCCCTCCTAGAGCTAAACACTATTCTGAACTTTTTCATCCTAGATGAGTCTTGCCTGTTTTTGAACTTATAAATCACAATGTATTTATCCATTCTCCTATAGATAGACATTTTACTTGTTTTCCATTTTTTGCTGTTATGATTATAGAACTGTTATGAGCATTCTTGTACATAACTTTATGTGGAAGTATGCATTTTTTCCTCTTAGGTACATACTCAAGGAACAGAAATGCTGAGCCACAGGCAGGTGTATGTTCAGCACTAGTAAAACTGCCAAGATGTTTTCCAATGTGGCTAAACCATTTTACATCCCCAAAGGAGCTTACACACAAATAAATCAAATATCCAAACCAAGCATATTCTCCATACCTTTTCTTGTAATTCAGCGTTTGAATTTTCTAAATCCATCTGCATATTTGATATTTCATCTGTCTTCTCAGAAACAAGGCCTCTGAGTTTATCAATAGTTTCCTGGTGCTCTTTCACATGCATGTAAGCAATTCTTAGTTCCTCTTGTTTTTCCAGCTCCTTTATCATTAGAGAAATTTTAAGAATGGTGACACAGCTTAATATTAACTAGTATTTTTTTTTCTGAAAGTGATTTATTTCCTTAGGATAAATAATAAAACTATAACTTCTTATTCTACATCTTTGTTGTTAGGAAGTTATAAGCTTTCCCTGCCTCCCTTTCCCTGTCCTCACCTCTCCACAACCTACTCCTACCTTTGAGAGGCAAACACATGATCCATATACTATTCTACAGCTTGCTTTTTCTTCTAAGAGTGATTTGGGCTTCCAAATTAGGACATTCAAATCTATTTCTTCTTTTCTTTCTCTTTCTCTCTCTTTCTTTCTTTCTTTTTCTTTCTTTCCTTCCTTCCTCCCTCCCTCCCTCACTTCTTTCTTTCTTTCTTCTTTCTTTCTATGTGTTGTATAGTATTCTGATATATCGCTCATATTTACCCAGTTTCCTTCTCATGGACATTTAGATTGTTTCCCACTTTTTATTACAAATTGTTACAATGAACAACCTTGTGGTGTATGTGTGTTTGTGTACGTATATAAATATACATGTTGGATGAAGTCTACAAAAAAAATACTGGTTACAGAATTTGACATTTTTAGAACAATATCAAATTACCTGCCTGAAAGTCTGTATCAGTTCACTCACACCAACACTGCCACTTATGTCAAAGAATGGCTCACTGCTGTCAGGAAAACATCACGTTTACTCACTAGTATAGGAAGAGTGACTTACTTTAGCTTCTTTTTCTCTGAGGCTTTCCCTGAGCTGGTCTCTCTCCATTTTAAGGGTTCCCTCTGCACTTCTGAGGCCATCTCTTTCCTCAGTAACACATTTTATTTCTTCAAGGTTTTCATGAAGTTTCTGACTCAACTTTAACTTCTCAGTTTCTACACTTTCCAGGGTTGAATTCTGGGCCTCTAATTGCTTCTTCAATTGCTCTGTTTGATACATACTTTCTCTGAGATCATTTTTTACCTTCAGAAGTTGATGTTCTTTCTCCTGATGTTCTTGGATCTTGAGATAATCATACAACAAATTAAGATATAGATAAATATTGAAAAAAAATGCTAAATAATACTTTCAAAATTAAGTAGGCAAATCTTTGTCTTCAATTTCAGGCTAATTCATATCCTGTTTCATTACACAAAAGACCTAATTCAAACTCGCAAAAAAAAAAAAAATACCTGTGCTTTTAAGGTAGCATTTGAGTTTTCTAAATCCATTTGCATATTTGATATTTCATCTGTCTTCTCAGAAACAAGGCCCTTGAGTTTATCAATAGTTTCCTGGTGCTCTTTCACATGCACATAAGCAATTCTTAGTTCCTCTTGTTTTTCCAGCTCCTATTTATAATTAGAAAAAGGAAAATGATATATTCAGAGTGACAAAATTCAAACTGCGTGTAGAAAGGCAGAGGGTAAGAGGTAATTATGCCCCCGCCCCCGTTAGACCTCATCCTCTAAGTTTGTCTTAAATGTCAATACATGCTAGATATGTTACTCCACAACTTACCCCCTTTCCTAATAGGATACTTCCAAATCAGCACCATGGCACTACATCCTTCTTTACTGGTGGCCTAGTATTCTATGGTCTGAATGTGTAGCACTTAATTAACCAGTCCCCTGCTAATGGACATTTAGCATTTTCCCTATTTTTTTGTTTGCTTTGCACAATTGTGTTAATGTGTACAGGATGTATAGCTAAGACTGGACTTTTGGGCTCAATGAATAAACTTATTGAAATATTTGAAAGATAGTACCAAATATTCCCCCTCCAAACTTCCTCAAGGTTGGAGCAATTTTACACTCCCACCAATCCTATTGATAGCCCATGGTTCTTTTAGGACACAATGTCATGTTTACTGGATGGGGGAAAGAGGGTAATTCACTCTAATTACAGTTTCTTTCAGGTTTTCCTCGAGCTGGTCTCTCTGTACTTTGAGAGTCTCCTCTACACTCCTAAGATCATCTCTTTCTTTTGTAACAGATCTCATTTCTTCAGGGTTTTTGTGAAGTCTCTGAGTTAACCTCACATTCTCCATTTCTTTATTTTTCAAAGTTGACTTTTGGGCCTCAAACTGGTTCCTGAAGTATTCCATGTCACATATTTTCTCCTGAGTCTCACTGACAGCTTTCATCTTAAGAAGCTGATATTCTTCTTCCTGAAGTTCTTGAATCTGAGAAAAAATAAAACAAGTTAGGACAAAGGCAGAAATTTGTAGGAAAAAGAGGAATTGTTTCTAAATTAAGTCAGTCATCTTTACATTTTATCTAATGTATATACTATTTTCTTCCACAGGGAAATGAGCAACATAATAATCAGATGTCATTTTCCAACTTAACAAAATAAGACCTACCTTTTCTTGTGATTCAGCATCTGAGTTTTCTACATCTCTCTCAATATTTGCTTCTTGGTCTGTCTTCTTTGAAATATTCCTTGTACTAATGGTTTGTTGGTGCTCCTTCAAAAGAACATAAGTAGTTTTTAGTTCCTGTTTGATTTTCAGTCCCTTTCTGATTGGATAAAAATTAATAAAACAACAGTGAATTTAACTACCTTAACATTATTTTTGTAGCTAAAAAAAATTAGAAGGAAACTTACTTCAGCTACAGTTTCTTTAATGTTTTCTTTGAGTTGGTCTCTCTCCATTTGAAGAACTTTCTGCACCCTTTTCAGCTCATCTCTTTCCTTCATTATAATTTTTATTTTGTCTTGACTTTCCTGAAGTTTCTCGGTCAACTTGAGCCTCTCATTTTCTATATTTTGTAATGATGAATCTTTGACTTTGAGTTGCTCCTTTAATTGCTCCAGTTCACTCATTTTTTCCTGAGTCTCAATGATTTCTTTGGTGCTAATAAATTGTTCGTGTTTCTCATGACGCTCTTGGATCTTAAAATAATAATAAGTTAACAGCCAAAATATACATACATGTAAAATGTGTGTGTTTATATATAGATCTGTTTTTTTTTTTTTTTTTAGAGATTTTATTTGACAGAGAGAAAGAGATAGCAAGAGGATGGGGGGGGGAAAGGGTAGAGGGAGAGGGAGAAGCAGGCTTCCTGCTGAGTGCAGAACTTGATCCCAGGACACTGAGATCATGACCTGAGTTGAAAGCAGATGCTTAACCAACTGATCTGTTTTTGTTTTTAAAGGAAAAACACCCAGGATGTTCTGCATAACAATCTAGTATGCAAAATTAGTTTCTATAGTTCAGTTAGCTAGCTCCCTTAGGTTTTTTTTTTTTTTAAAGATTTTATTTATTTTTTTGACACAGAGAGAGACAGGGAGAGAGACAACACAAGCAGGGGGTAGTGGGAGAGGGAGAAGCAGGCTTCCCACCAAGCAGGGAGCCCAATGCGGGGCTTGATCCCAGGACCCTGGGATCATGACCTGAGCCGAAGGCAGACGCTTAACCGACTGAGCCACCCAGGCACCCCGCTCCCTCAGGTTTTCTCCTACATGTCCTTCACCCCCAATTTACCTTTTTCTGTAATTCATCATTGGTTGTTTCTAATTCCTTTCGAAGGCTGGAGAGTTCAGTTTCCCTCTCTGAAAGATTCACTCTCAGCTTATCAATAGTTTCCTCCTGTTCTTTCAGGTGACAACGAGCAACTTTCAGTTCCTCTTCGGTTTCCAGGTGCTTTAATTATTAGAGGAAATTGTTGAGAAATTTATAGAAACATTATAACCATTATACTCTAACTCCTTTTCCCAAAGATTTAATTTTTACAAAAATATCTGCTTATAAAATAATAATAAAAAAAGCACACGGGGAAAGGATGAAACCTACCTTAGCTGTCATTTCTCTCAAGTTCTCTTTGAGTTGGTGAGTTTCAGACTGAGGAACTTCTCGCAGCCTCTCAGCCATCTTGAGCCTTTCCATGCCCACTCGTGGCAGTGCTGCCTCTCCGGCTTCGAGCGGCTCCTGCGGTTGCTCCAGCTTGCTCAGGATTTCCTCAGCCTCATCGTCCTTTTCTTTCACATTGAAGGTCTGATCTTGTTGATCTTGAGGCTCCTGGATCTTAAGAGAATCCTAAAACAATAGAGTTGACAGCCAAAGATCCTTTATATTATTCTAGGGGAAAAGAAATCAGGACATTTTCTAAAACGATTAAGTCAGGATTCAGTGGCTCATTACAGAGCACTCTTTCCAATCTCCCACTCGTCATTACTCAGGTATTGAACATTTATTTCCTGAGGGTTCATTGTGTTGTTACTATCCTATTAGAGGCTGGAGATACAATAGTAAATGAGACTTACATGATCTTTGCCCTCCTGAGACTTGCACTTTAGAGGGAAAGATAGACATTATGCCAAATCTTACCAAACAGAGGTTCTGGGTTCCTGCAGGGTATGTGGCAAACCTAACTTACCCTGAGTGGTTAGGAAAGGCTTCCTGGGGGATGGAAAGCTTCAGTTGAGAACTGAAGGATGAGAGCACTAGTTAGGCAAGGGCATATGGAAATGATGCAGGCAGGGAGACCAGAACATCTGAAAGCCATGAGATGAAGCACAATGCTGGAGCATCATGAGCAGGGCTAAGAGTGAGCAGAAATAAGGCTGGAGACCAGCAAGGAATGGGACGCAGGGCCTCAGAGGCCCTGTGAGGGATTCCAGTCTTTAGTTCAAGAGTAGCAATAAACTATTAAAGGGTTTTAAGAAGAAAAGATTACTTGGGTTCAGAATGGGGAATGAATTACAAAAGTAGAGGAATGACTATGGGGAGACCAATAAGGAGGCTACCACAGAAAGCCAGGAACAGAAATAACAGTGGCTTGGATTAAGGTGTTGGCAATGTGGGGAGAAAAGATGGAAGATTTCACACACACATACGCGCGCGTGCACGCACACACATACACCCCTCTTAAAATCAACAAGGTTTGGTGCTTGGATTATAGAGTGAGTGGGAGGAAAGGATACTGGGAAAGGTGATTCTCAGATTTCAGTCTCAGGTACTGAGGAAGTGCCTTATGAGATGCTATAGGAATAGATTTAAAGAAGGAAAGAAAATGGTTTTTCTGGCTTTATCCTTTCCTGTACTTTAGCATTGCTTTTTCTAAATCATTTTTAAATATTTAAGAAGACCACTGTCTTCTCTGAAGCATTTCTCTCAATTTCAACAGTTTTTAGTATTTATATTTTTTAGTTCTGTTTCCAATCACTTCATAATTAAGAGACATTTAAAGAAAACATAATAGTAACATTATAACTACAACACAAGTGCTTCCTTTTCCAAAGACTTCTTATAAAACACTTATTAAATGGAAGGAAAGGATGAAACTTACTTCAGCCAACGTTTCTCTAATGTCTTCTTGCAGCTGGTCTTGTCCAACCTGAACTGCTTCTTGTATTGTCTGAAGCTTGTCTCTTTCCTCAGTTAGAGATTTTGTTTCTTTATGACTTTCTGGAAGTTTTTCAGTCAACTCGAGCCTTTCTATTTCTATGCGTGCCAGTGTCACTGAATCCTTGGTTTTGGATTGCTTTTCCAATAGCTCCACTTCATCCATTGTTCCCTGAGTATCACTGACTTCTTTCACATTAGGCACTAGCTCCTGTTCCTCATGAAGCACTGGGATCTTGTGATATGCATAAAATACCAAGGTTACTATCTGGAGATTATTACCATAAATTTTTTTTGTGTGCCAAAAGGTGATTTTATTAAAGCGTGGGGACAGGACCCATGGGCAGAAAGAGTTGCTGCTGTATTATCATAATTTTTTAAAGGGAAAAGATGAGGATATTATCCACAGAAATAAAAGTGATCCTGAACCCACAGCCTACTGTGGATCATGAACTCCAATTTATTCATTTTCTCTTGATTCCTACCAAAGCTATTCATGACTTTTCTGCTGGTCATATTCTGCTGGTCATATTCTGCTGGTCATATTCTGCCATAATTTTCTTTTGCTCCAGCTTACATCCAAAGTGAATCAATTCTTATACTTGACTAACACACTGTTAATCTAGTCAGTTGCACACTTCTTCATTTCTATACTAGTTCCCAAATGCCACAGGAGAAAAATCATCATTGAGCAGATTATATCTCAATAAACGAATGGTCCCTAATTCTCAGATGAGCGCCAATGTTACGTCTCAATTTTTTTATGTTTACAGATTGATTCCCCTTTCCTATGGTCATTAGTTGTTCCATGTAACTTTGCATATCATATTTCTGCATTTTTCCTACTGGAATTGAGGGATTATTTTATATGCCCATACTCGGGGGGGAGAGAACAATGTCTTAATCATATCTAGTTTCAATGGCTTGCACAGTGGCCTTTAACACAGGTTGGTTCAGTTATCCCAATGTTTCATTTTCTCTATAGCACTTGCCATTATCTCAAATTATCTTATTCATTTGTTTGCTTATTTACCAGTTACCTCTTTCCACTAGAGTAAGCTCTATGATCATATAAATTTTGTTCACCTTGTTCCCATTTTATTTCTATAACCCAGGACTCTGCCTGCCACATTACAGACTCAACAAATAGTATCCAATAAATGAATGAACTATTAACACAGTCACTACTTATTACTCATCTTTCCTTGAAATAAAAAAGAAAAGAAGAAGGGACAAAGGAGAGAAGAGACAAACCTTTTCTTGTAATTCAATATTGGATTTTTCTAAGTCCTTCTGAATATTTATTATTTGAGCTGTCTTCTCAGAAATGTTTTTTCTTAGTTCATCAATAGTTTCTTCTTGTTCTTTAAGATGAACGCGAGTAATTTTTAGTTCTTCTTTTGTTTCTAGACCCTTTATTAGCAAGTGGAATTTAAAGAATATTATAACCACATCATCCTAACATTGCCTCCCCCTTTTCCAATTGGCTCTGTTTTAAAGAAACATTTAATAGATGAAAGAAAAGGGTAATAACTTACTCTAACTTCGATTTCTTTTATGTATCCTTTAAGCTTCTCTCTCTCTATTTCAAATGATTCCTGTAATTCCTTTAGATCATTTCTTTCTTTGGTTATGGATTTCATTTCCTCATAATTTTCATGGAGCTTCTGAGCCAACTCTAGCCTCTCCATTTCTATACGTTCTAATGTTAATTCTTGGTTCCTTAATTCATTCTTCAAATTCTCTATTTCATTCATCTTTTCCTGCATCTCATTCATTTCTTCTTGTACACTAAGAAGTTGTAGCTGTTTTTCCTGTAGTTGTTGGTTCTTAAGAAATAAAATTTTTAATTACCATTTTGCCTATATACTCTTAAAATCTCATGTAAAATGTACTTTGCTGAACGGAAATAATCATTATCACAGCCCTGCCTACACTCCCAATGTAAACAGACAAGAGCTTTAAAAGTAAAGTATCCTTCTAAGCATAGTGACTGTAGTAGGTTGAATAGTGTCCTACCCAAAATTCAAGTCGATTCAGAACTTCAGAATATGACCTTACTTGGAAGTATGGTTTTTGCACATGTAATTAATTAAGGATTGAGAAGAAATCCTATTGGATTAGGATGGGCCCTAAATGCAATGAGAGTGTCCTTATAAGAGGCAAAAAAGGACACACAGCGACACAGAGAAAGTCCTGTGAAGATGGAGGCAGAGATAAGAGTGATAGAGCTATAAGCCCAGGACACCAAGCAGAGCTGGGAGCCAAGGATAGTTATTAGACACAAGATTCTTCCCTAGAGCCTTCAGAGGAGTATGGTATTGCCAGCAACTTGATTTTGGACCTCTACAATCCAGAAATCTGACAATAAATTTCTGTTGTTCTTTAGCCACCAAGTTTATGGTAATTTGATACAGAGGGTCTAGGAAACTAATACAGTGTCAGTAGGTTAATCAAGGAGGAAAAGTGAAAATGAGAAAAACTTGAAAAGAGACTAATTAAATTTAAAGGTATAGTTGCCAAATAACTATAATTCCTCATCTCTTAAAAACTTTTGGATACTCTATTTTTACTTCTAATAAGGTCCTTATGGGGTGGCCCAAAAAACACTGAGGCATTAACTTTTTTTTAAATTAAACTTATTTAAATTCAATTTAATTAACATATAGTGTATTATTAGTTTCAGAGGTAGAATTTAGTGATTTATCCGTTGCATATAACACCCAGGGCTCATTACTTCAAGTGCCCTCCCCAATGCCCATCACCCAGTTACCCCATCCCTCTACCCACCTCCCCTCCAGCAACCTCAGTTTGTTTCCTATAGTTAAGAATTTCTTATGTTTTGCCTCCCTCCCTGTTTTCGTCTTATTTTTCCTTTCCTTTCCTTATGTTCATCTGTTTTGTTTCTTAAATTCCACCTGTGAGTGCAATCATATGGTATTTGTCTTTCTCTGACTTGTTTCGCTTAGCATAATAACTTCTAGCTCCATCCACATCATTGCAAATGGTAAGATTTCATTTTTTTTGATGGCCGAGTCATATTTCATTGTAAATATATATATACCACATCTTCTCTATCCATTCATCTGTCGGTAGACATCTGGGCTCTTCCCATATTGTGGCTATTGTGCACATTGCTGCTATACACACTGGAGTGAATGTGCCCCTTCGAATCACTGTTGGTATCCTTTGGATAAATACCCAGTAGTTTTATTGCCAGGTTGTAGGGTAGCTCTATTTTTAACTTTTTCAGGAACCTCCATACTGTTTTCCAGAGTGGCTGCACCAATTTGCATTTCCACCAACAGTGTAAGAGGGTTCCCCTTTCTCTGCATCCTTGCCAACATGTGTTGTTTCCTGAGTTGTTATTTTTAGTGAGATATTAACTTTTTTTAAAGTTAATAAATATGTATAAGTCTATCTCTTTATTTTTTTTCAATTCAGTTTATTAACAAATAATGTATTATTAGTTTCAGAGGTAGAGGTCAGTGATTCATCAATCTTATATAATACCCAGTGCTCAATACTAAGGCGTTAACTTTTACTTAAGCCTATTAATTTCACTTCTTTAGGATGAGTATGAAACAGACATCAGGTTTTAGTAAATTTAATTAGGTTATAGTGAAAGAGAGGAGAATTAAGAGAATATATATTCAGAGAAAAACATTTCACAGAAGCGCAATGGAAATCACAATATATTATTTATAATGCATGTGGCACTGTCCTTAGAGTAAATAGAAAGACCTCAGTGGGTACATTTTAGAATTACTTGGGTAATACAATTATTACAAGAATCTTGGCTCTTATACAAATATTACAACAACACCTTACTTCCATAAAAGAAATGAGTCAGGAAACTGTAAATGTCTAAGAGATGGTAACAGTCATAAACCTTACATTTTAAAGAATCACTACTATATCTTTATAAAGGCAGGATCTTTGTGTTATTGACTAATGGATCTCAAGACCCAGAAGAGCATCTGGGCTATGGGGAGTTCCCAATAAGTATCTGATGAATGAATATATTACATGATAATTTAGATGAATCAAAGCCTTCTCTCTCATCTAAAGATTAGGGTAATATAATCCTCACAAAGAGTGTTGGTTAAGATATAGGTATGAGTTGAAACTGTCCACATAAATAATTAGCATTAAAATGTGTTCATTTGGGAGATACATGCTATTTCTAGAACTTAGCTCTATAGCAATCAAAATGTATTAAAAAAGCTTAGTCAGGAAATATAATATGGCTAGGAAGGTAACTTTAAAAATTCACCTTTTCCTTTAGCTTTTCTTCAACTTCTGCTAATTTCTCATAGGTCCTAGAAAGCTCTTCCTCTTTCTTTATGGTGTGGTTCTTTTCTTGTACAATGATCTCTTGTTGCTTTTTGAGTTCATCTCCAAGAATTCTTAATTCTTCTTGGTTTTCAATAGTCTAGAATTAAAAAAAAGTTGAGATTAAAATCAGTATTACCTTACATTTATAAAATCAGGTAAAAATCAGCATTTACTTCAGCCTAAAAATGAAGAAATCATGGCAAATTCTATTGGAAAAGACTACCTTAAAAAAAAAAAGTCTTTAATTTAATCATATAGATGCCAAGCATCTGCATTTTATGCTGTTTTTTTATTGCTCCACTTATATTCCTATCATGAAAATTAGAACTGGATTTGGTATTCTGTCTTGAGAGGTTTGCCCATTTTCTACCCTTAAGCCAAAGGAGACTGTTTCTAAGCTTTCATGGACTGATGACAAGACTACAGTTATGGGCTTTTCATATGCTAGAATGGTTATGATTTAGGGCACCAGTCAACAACAAGCTCAAAATGGCAGCTATCCTTTGCTAGCATGACTCGGGCTAACCCTAGTTATAAGCTTAAACAGTGACATTCTCAAGTATCATGACCATAAAAACATTGCAAATATGAGACCAAGAACAGACTATGACTTTTATCTGTATTCTTATTTAAACTTAGCTCTTTTGACTAAACAGACAATCCCAAGAAATATGGAAAATTACACAAAAGGTCAGGTTCTCCTGAAATCCACAGCAAACTTCTAAAAATGTGAATTTCAATCTATACATATTATATTGTTCCAAATACAGTAACAAAGACTAAAGTAGATTTGACAATATGGCAAACATTAACAACAAATAATTAAAAATGAAGTTTAAAAATTATAACAGAATAAATAAAAGAGAATTTAGGAACAAATTTAACAAAATATGGACAAAACCTGTACACTAAAATCTGCAACACATCACTGAGAGAACAGATGATTTATAGAAAGATATGCAATGGCCAATAAGCATATGAAAAGATGATCAATATCCTTAATCATTAAGGAAAGGCAAATGAAAACAATGAGGTACATACCCAATAGGATGGCTAAAATTGAAAACACCAATAATAGGAAGCATTGGTGAGGATGTGGAGCCATCAGAATTCTCTTAATTTGCTTATGGGAATGTAAAATGGTACAACTACTTTGGAAATCAGTCTAGTAATTTGCTATGACCCTGCTATTACATTTAGATACCCCAGAGAAATTAAAAAAAAAATGTTCATAAAAAGTTTTGTGTAAGAATGTTTACAGCAGCTTCACTCAAAATCGCCAAACACTGGAGAGAACTCAAGTTTCCATCAACAGGAGAAAGGCAAAACAACTTGTGGCCTATTCATACATGGAACACTACCCAGCAATAAAGAGGAATGTAAAAAAGTAAGGTACAAAAGAGTACATGCTGTATGATTCTATTTGTATGGAGTTCTAGAAGAGACAAAGTGACCTATGCTTAAAAACCATTAGGACAGTGATTATATGGAGTAGAGAGTGAGATTAGAACTGACTGGGCCAAGGCACAAGAGAACTCTGTAGGGTGAGGCAAATGTTCTATATCTTGACTGGGGTGGAGGGTACACAAGTAGAGATGTTTGTCAAAAGTCATCAGACTATACACTTGCAACAGATACATTTCTCACATGTAAATTATGCCTCAGTATAGTTGTAAAAATCCAGAACATACAAGACAAAAACATCCTGCTAAGTATACAGTGCTAAATCCTACCATTTCAATATTTTCCCTTAGGTCAGTCTGTAATTGTTCCTTTTCTGCTGTAATACTCTCCAACATTTGTTGCAGTTCATTTTTCTCCTGTATTAAAGAAAATATCTTTCTCTGTTGCTCAGTTAGCTCATTATCTTCAACATTCGCAATCAGTGTTTGAATATTTTTGGCTTTCAAATTCTGTTTTTTATCTGTGTCAACCATCTAAAATATAAATAGATTAAAGAAGAATTTCTCAGTTAATAACAATTTTAATAATAATAAAAATTGCCAAAACTTACATTACTTATTATTTACCAGGCACTATTTTCATATATTGACACATTTAATCTTCACTCTAACCTTATGAGATAGGTACTAGTATTATTTCCATTTGACAGATGAGGAAATTGAATCCGAGAGAGGATGATAGGTCACTTGCCCAAGGTCACTCAGGTTTTGAAGCCAAGAGGTCTGGCTCCAGAGTTTGTGCCCTTCAGCATACTCTTGTTCATGGATAAGAACTACCTGGACAGCTGTAGCTAATTAACAATTATCTTCATGTATGATGATGGGTCAACCTAATTTTATGAAAGAATAAGCCACCTTGAACTCCATCACTTTCTTTCCATCAAAAGCTGGAAATGATTCTCTATCCCCCACTCCCAACAAATCATTACTTTCAGAAGCAGTCATATTCACAAAAGGTTGGAGTTTTATCATACGAGAGGGCAAAATAACTTTGATAAAAATAGATTTCATATTATAGTAGTATAATCCACCTTTTAAAAATATATACTTTTTATACACTGCTTAAGAAAAGCATGTTATATAAATTCATTTATCCATAAACAAGTCTTAAGCAAAGGTACCCTAACATGTGTACTCCTTAAGAAAGTGAGACAAAGACTAACATTACAATCATTGGTATGAAATTAGGGTATCACTATGTAACCATACACATCCAGGAAATACAGCTCCATAGCGGCTATATATGTTTTAAAAAGTTTTAATAATAGGGATAATAATAGTGAGTTAAGCATCTGACTCTTGATTTTGGCTTGGGTTATGATCTCAGGGTTGTGAGATCTAGCTCTGTGTCAGGCACTGTGTTCAGTGGGGAGTCAGCTTGAGATTCTCTTTTCCTCTCCCTCTGCCCCTCCCCCTGCTCTCTCTCTCAAATAAATAAAGCTTTAAAAAAAGTTTTAATAATAAACTACAATTACATTAGAAAAAAATTGAAAAATAGAGAAAAAAAAACCATCCAATGTCACCAGCTTCACACAACCCACTACTAGAATTCTAGACTATTTCCTTTCAGAGTCTGTTCTTGAAAAAATTTTTCTTGAACACAGTAATTAAGATTAATATATACAGAATTCAGTTTTGCTCTTTTCCATTTGGATCACATGCATTTTCCCATGCTGTTACATAATCTTCAACTTATAATTTTTAGTAGTTGCTCAATTCTCTAGAGTGGGTTTGGACAAACCATACTTTAACTATTCTCTTACTGTTGGCAGTATGCATGAGTTTCTGACAATGGCAAACACACGGCTAACTACATGAGAACTTAAGGTAAGGAACAGATAGTCATTGGGACTAGTTTGTCAGATACTATACTTCAGAATCTCGTATCTGTGCTCCTAAACATAGCAATGTACACAAAGACAAAGCAGGCTGAGACAAGGTATGTGAGAATACGCAAGGGACATTTCAGAAATGAACCCAGCCTAGAAAGTATTTCAGCTACCATGAATAATATCTAACATATCTTATTATTAAATAAAGAAAAAGAATTGTGTCCTTTATATGAGATAGGTTTACTAATCATTGTTTAAAATTTGTGTTGAGACACACTAGAGAAACTGCATTTCTAGAGAGAGAAACATCAAGCAGGATTTAAAGTGGGCACTCTGAGGGGGAGGAGCAAGATGGCGGAGGAGTAGGAGACCTGGATTTCGTCTGGTCGCAGGAATTCAGCTGGATAGGGATCAAACCATTCTGAACACCTACGAACTCAACAGGAGATCGAAGAAAGGAATAGCAACAACTCTCTCATCAGAAAAGCGACCACTTTCTGGAAGTTAGGTCGTGTGGAGAACTGAATCTGAGGCGATATTTGGGAGGATAGATGGAGGGGGAGGGGGCCTCCGTCAGCTGCTTCTGGCAAGTGATAGAGCAGCAGGGCACAAAACCAGAACTTCTAGAAGTTGGCTCTGCTGAGGGACGTTGCTCCAGTGGCTAAGCAAGGGGTGGAACCCTCGCTGGGACAGTGTGATCTCAGGACCCTCGGAGTCACAGGAAGACCGGGGGTACCAGAGTGTGGCAGAGCTCCCAGGTATCAGAGCGGGGAAGCCGGCTGCAGAGACAGAGCCGAGGCGCGGGCTTTCAGCTCAGGGTTGCCATAAACCATGATCTGCAGCACAGTCGGGCCACTGCTCCTCCAGCAGGGACCCAACAAGCGGCAGATCCGGGGAGACTCCCCTGCCTCCCCCAGGAGGAGTGGCGTGGGAGCGCAACACAGGGATCTGCTGGGTTTGGAGACTCCAGATGGGGTTGGGTGCCAGAGACAGAAACACTTGGTCACAGGCTGGGTGAGCACAGAGTGTGGCCAGAGACCGGGGAGACGGGAGTGATTGACTGCTTTTCTCTGGGGGCGCACTGAGGAGTGGGGCCCCGAATTCTCGGCTCCTCTGGGGCGGAGATTGGGAGGCCTCATTTTCACTCTCATCCTCCAAAGCTGTATGGAAAGCTCGCAAGGAACAAAAGCTCCCGAGAGCAAACCCCAGCAGATTACTTAGCCCGGACCGGGCAGGGGCGGGACAGTCTGCCTCTGGCAAAGACATTTGGGAACCACGGCAACAGGCCCCTCCCCCAGAAGATCAGCAAGAACAGCCAGCCAAGACCAAGTTTACCGATCAATGAGAATGGCAGAACTCCAGCGCTAGGCGAATACTGCACATAGAATTCATGGCTTTTTTCCCATGATTCTTTAGTCTTTCAAAGCTGATTTTTTTCTTTAACTGTTTTTTTTTTTTTTTGAATTTTTCTTTTTCCCTTTTTAAACCAACATCTTATCAATCCCTTTTTTAAAAAAATCTTTTTTATTTTTCATTTTTAGAGTCATATTCTATCCCTTCATAGTAGTTACCCTTATTTTTGGTACAGATATATAAGTTGTTCTCTCTTTAAAATTTTGGGATACAGTTTCTTCTAACAGATCAAAATTCACTCAAAATCTAGTGTGTGGCACTGATCTATGCACCAGCCTGATCATATTTGATCATATTCTATTTTCTTTGTTTTTGTTTGTTTTTATCTTTTTCTTTTTCTTCTTTCTTTCCCTTTCTTTTCCCCAGGTTTCAGGTCTTTTCTGATTTGTTTAGTATATATTTTCTGGGGACGTTGTTACCCTGTTAGCATTTTGTTCCCTCATTCATCTGTTCTCCTCTGGACAAAATGACAAGACGGAAAAAATCACCTCAACAAAAAGAACAAGAGGCAGTACCGACTGCCAGGGACCTAATCAATACAGACATTAGTAAGATGTCAGAACTAGAGTTCAGAATGATGATTTAAAAGATACTAGCTGGGCTTGAAAAAAAACATGGAAGTTATTAGAGAAACCCTTTCTGGAGAAATAAAAGAACTAAAATCTAACCAAGTTGAAATCAAAAAGGCTATTAATGAGATGCAATCAAAAATGGAGGCTCTAACTGCTAGGATAAATGAGGCAGATGAGAGAATTAGTGATATAGAAGAACAAATGATCGAAAATAAAGAAGCTGAGAAAAAGAGAGATAAACAACTACTGGGTCACAAGGGCAGAATTCGAGAGATAAGTGATACCATAAGACAAAACAACATTAGACTAATTGGGATCCCAGAAGAAGAAAGAGAAAGGGGGCAGAAGGTTTATTGGAGCAAATTATAGCAGAGAACTTCCCTAATTTAGGGAAGGAAACAGGCATCAAAATCCAGGAGGCACAGAGAACCCCCCTCAAAATCAATAAAAATAGGTCAACACCCCGACATCTAATAGTAAAACTTACAAGTCTCAGAGACAAAGAGAAAATCCTGAAAGCAGCTCAGGAGAAGAGATCTGTAACCTACAATGGTAGAAACATTAGATTGGCAACAGACCTATCCACAGAGACCTGGTAGGCCAGAAAGGACTGGCAGGATATATTCAGAGCACTAAATGAGAAAAATATGCAGCTAAGAATACTGTACCCAGCTAGGCTGTCATTGAAAACAGAAGGAGAGATAAAAAGCTTCCAGGACAAACAAAAACTAAAGGAATTTGCAAACAGGAAACCAGCCCTACAAGAAATATTGAAAGAGGTCCTCTAAGCAAAGAGAGTCTAAAAGTAACATAGACCAGAAAGGAACACAGACAATATACAGTAACAGTCACCTTACAGGCCTTACAATGGCACTAAATTCGTATCTTTCTTTTTTTTTTTTAAAGATTTTATTTATTTATTTGAGAGAGAGAATGAGATAGAGAGCATGAGAGGGGGGAGGGTCAGAGAGAGAAGCAGACTCCCTGCTGATCAGGGAGGCTGACGTGGGACTCGATCCCGGGACTCCAGGATCATGACCTGAGCCGAAGGCAGTCGCTTAACCAACTGAGCCACCCAGGCGCCCTTTTTTTTCAAAGATTTTAAATTCGTATCTTTCAATAGTTACCCTGAATGTAAATGGGCTCAATGCCTCAATCAAAAGACACAGGGTATCAGACTGGATAAAAAAACAAGACCCATTGATATGCTGTCTGCAAGAGACTCATTTTAGACCCAAGACACCACCAGATTGAAAGTGAGGGGGTGAAAAACCATTTACCATGCTAATGGACACCAAAAGAAAGCTGGGGTGGCAATCCTTATATCAGACAAATTAGATTTTAAACCAAAGACTGTAATAAGAGATGAGCAAGGACACTATATCCTACTTAGAGGGTCTATGCAACAAGAAGATATAACAATTGTAAATATCTATGCCCCTAACATGGGAGCAGCCAGTTATATAAGCCAATTAATAACAAAAGCAAAGAAACACATCGACAACAATACAATAATAGTGGGGGACTTTAACATCCCCCTCACTGAAATGGACAGATCATCTAAGCAAAAGATCAACAAGGAAATAAACACTTTAAATGACACACTGGACCAAATGGACTTCACAGATATATTCAGAACATTCCGTCCCAAAGCAACCGGAATACACATTCTTCTCTAGTGCCCATGGAACATTCTCCAGAATAGATCACATCCTAGGTCACAAATCAGGTCTCAACCCGTACCAAAAGACTGGGATCATTCCCTGCCTATTTTCAGACTACAATGCTTTGAAACTAGAAGTCAATACAAGAGGAAAGTCGGAAAGAACTCAAATACATGGAAGCTAGAGAGCATCCTACTAAAGAATGAATGGGTCAACCAGGAAATTAAAGAAGAATTTAAAAAATTCATGAAAACACAACTGTTCAAAATCTTTGGGATGCAGCAAAGGCGGTCCTAAGAGGAGAGTATATAGCAATACAAGTCTTTCTCAAGAAACAAGAAAGGTCTCAAATACACAACCTAACCCTACACCTAAAGGAGCAGGAGAAAGAACAGCAAATAAAGCCTAAACCCAGAAGAAGAGAAATAATAAAGATCAGAGCAGAAATCAATGAAATAGAAACCAAAAGAACAGTAGAACAGATCAATGAAACTAGGAGCTGGTTCTTTGAAAGAATTAACAAGATTGATAAACCCCTGGCCAGACTTATCAAAAAGAAAAGAGAAGTGACCCAGATAAATAAAATCATGAATGAAAGAGGAGAGATCACAACCAACACCAAAGAAATACAAACAATTATAAGAACATATTATGAGCACCTATATGCCAGCAAATTAGATAATCTGGAAGAAATGGATGCATTCCTAGAGATGTATAAACTACCAAAACTGAACCGGGAAGAAATAGAAAACCTGAAGAGACCCATAACCACTAAGGAAATTGACGCAGTCATCAAAAATCTCCCAACAAACAAAAGCCCAGAGCCAGATGGCTTCCCAGGGGAATTCTACCAAACATTTCAAGAAGAATTAATACCTATTCTTCTGAAACTGGTCCAAAAAATGAATGGAAGGAAAACTTCCAAACTCGTTTTATGAGGCCACCATTGCCTCGATCCCCAAACCAGGCAAAGACCCCATCAAAAAGGAGAATTACAGACCAATATCCTTGATGAACATGGAGGCAAAAATTCTCACCAAAATACTAGCCAATAGGATCCAACAGTACATTAAAAGGATTATTCACCACGATCAAGTGGGATTCATCCCTGGGCTGCAAGGTTGGTTCAACATCCGCAAATCAATCAATGTGATACAATACATTAATAAAAGAAAGAACAAGAACCATATGATCCTCTCAATAGATGCAGAAAAAGCATTTGACAAAGTACAACATTCTTTCCTGATCAAAATTCTTCAGACTATAGGGATAGAGGGTACATACCTCAATCTCTTAAAAGCCATCTATGAAAAACCTACAGTGAATATCATTCTCAATGGGGAAAAACTGAGAGCTTTCCCCCTAACGTCAGGTACACGGCGGGGATGTCCACTATCAATACCACTGCTATTCAACATAGTATTAGAAGTCCTAGCCACAGCAATCAGACAACAAAAAGAAATAAAAGGCATCCAAATCGGCAAAGAAGAAGTCAAACTCTCACTCTTTGCAGATGATATGATACTTTATGTGGAAAACCCAAAAAAGTCCACCCCAAAACTGCTAGAACTCATACAGGAATTCAGTAAAGTGGCAGGATATAAAATCAATGCACAGAAATCAGTGGCATTCCTATACATCAACAAGACAGAAGAAAGAGAAATTAAGGAGTCACTCCCATTTACAATTGCACCCAAAAGCATAAGATACCTAGGAATAAATCTAAGCAAAGAGGCAAAGAATCTGTACTCAGAAAACTATAAAATACTCATGAAAGAAATTGAGGAAGACACAAAGAAATGGAAAAACGTTGCATGCTCATGGATTGGAAGAACAAATATTGTGAAGATGTCAATGCTACCTAGAGCAATCTACACATTCAATGCAATCCCTATCAAAATGCCATCCACTTTTTTCAAAGAAATGGAACAAATAATCCTAAAATTTGTATGGAACCAGAAAAGACCCCGAATTGCCAGAGGAATGCTGAAAAAGAAAAGCAAAGCTGGTGGCATCACAATCCCGGACTTCAAGCTCTATTACAAAGCTGTCATCATCAAGACAAAGTGGTCCTGGCACAAAAACAGACACAAAGATCAAAGGAACAGAATAGAGAGCCCAGAAATGGACCCTCAACTCTATGGTCAACTCATCTTCGACAAAGCAGGAAAGAATGTCCAGTGGAACAAAGACAGTCTCTTCAACAAATGGTGTTGGGAAAATTGGATAGCCACATGCAGAAGAATGAAACTGGACCATTTCCTTACACCACACACAAAAATAGACTTAAAGTGGTTGAAAGAACTCAATGTGAGACAGGACTCCATCCAAATCCTAAAGGAGAACACAGGCAGCAACCTCTTTGACCTCAGCTGCAGCAACTGCTTCCTAGAAACATCGCCAAAGGCAAGGGAAGCAAGCGCGAAAACGAACTATTGGGACTTCATCAAGATAAAAAGCTTTTGCACAGCAAAGGAAACAGTCAACAAAACCAAAGGACAACCGACAGAATGGGAGAAGGTATTTGCAAATGACATATCAGATAAAGGGCTAGTATCCAAAATCTATAAAGAACTTATCAAATTCAACATCCAAAGAACAACTAATCCAATCAAGAAATGGGCAGAAGACATGAACAGACATTTTTCCAAAGAAGACATCCAAATGGCCAACAGACACATGAAAAAGTGCTCAACATCGCTCGGCATCAGGGAAATCCAAATCAAAACCTCAATGAGATACCACCTCACACCAAGTCAGAATGGCTAAAATTAACAAGTCAGGAAACGACAGATGTTGGTGGGGATGCAGAGAAAGGGGAACCCTCCTACACTGTTAGTGGAAATGCAAGCTGGTGCAGCCACTGGAAAACAGTATGGAGGTTCCTCAAAAAGTTGAAAATAGAGCTACCATATGATCCAGCAATTATACTACTGGGTGTTTACCCCAAAGATACAAAAGTAGGGATCCGAAAGGGTATGTGCACCCTGATGTTTATAGCAGCAATGTCCACAATAACCAAACTGTGGAAAGAGCCAAGATGTCCATTGACAGATGAATGGATAAAGAAGAAGTGGTATATATATACAATGGAATATTATGCAACCATCAAAAGGAATGAAATCTTGCCATTTGCAACGACGTGGATGGAACTGGAGATTATTATGCTGAGTGAAATAAATCAGAGAAAGACGTGTATCATATGACCTCACTGATACGAGGAATTCTTAATCTCAGGAAACAAACTGAGGGTTGCTGGAGTGGTGGGGAGTGGGAGGGATGGGGTGGCTGGGTGATAGACACTGGGGAGGGTATGTGCTATGGTGAGTGCTGTGAATTGTGTAAGACTGTTGAATTACAGATCTGTACCTCTGAAACAAATAATACATTATATGTAAAAAAAAAAAAAAGAAGATAGCAGGAGGGGAAGAATGAAGGGGGGGAAATCGGAGGGGGAGACGAACCATGAGAGACTATGGACTCTGAAAAACAAACGGAGGGTTCTAGAGGGGAGGGGGGTGGGGGGATGGGTTAGCCTGGTGTGGGTATTAAAGAGGGTACGTTCTGCATGGAGCACTGCGTGTTATACACAAACAATGAATCATGGAACAGTACATCAAAAACTAATGATGTAATGTATGGTGATTAACATAATAAAAAAATAAAGTGGGCACTCTAAGGGGATTCATGAGAGACCTACTAATGCAGCCCCTTGGGGTCCAGATGAACAGAGGGGTGCATGTGGGATTCCATTATGAACACGGTAACAGAAGACTAAGCTGATCCTAGCCTTCCATCCCAGATTTGAGACACCCCAGGAAACAGAAAAGCCCTAGTTGGACCTTTTCTATCAACATAGATGATTCTAGCATAAACTTAATACCACACACCAGCTGGTCCCAATGAATAGAACTCTCTTTTTCCCTCACTCCTCTGCTATTGCCCCTTCTCGTGGGCCCTATAATTGCATTTTTGCATCTGTTTAAAAGCAGCTAAATATTGTTGTATCTTATTTTCAAAAATCTTTTCAAAAAACCTTCCCCTAATGAAAGTGAAAGTTATAAATTTCAAATCAAGGTCAAATGCCTTTGGCTCATTTGATCGATCCAAACTACATATAAGCTGAGAACACAAGATATAAAACAAGTGAAAATGCTTTTCTAGGAGAGAAGTACTGAAGCATAGGGAGAGAGAGGGAAAGCTTTTCCAAGGCAAGAATACTGTACCCCAGGGTAAATGGGGAAAAAAAGCTCATTATATAGAGTAATAGCATATAAATCTATATAGATATTTATTTATATAAGTTAGAGCTTACTGAATTATTCTGAAGCAGTATTTGTTTTTATTTAATAATATGTCCATCTGATTTTTCTGTTTGCATATAATATGCAATTTTAAAAAATTTTATGACCACATAAAACCCAGTTGCATTATCTATATACATACATACATATTATATATACATATACTATGTCAAGCTATGGATGTGTGAAAGATTATTTCACCAGTCTCCCACTGATGAATGTTTTAAATTCCTAGTAGCAAATATTCTGGAATAAATAGTATTAAGTGCATAAAATTGAAAGGCAGTATAAAAAATCCTGTTGATAATATATACCAAAGGCATTTTTGAAAAGTAGAAATGTATATAGTAAATGATTCCATTGTATAAAATTATAGGCAATCACCTGTTACAGACTGAATTTTGTCTTCCCAATATTCATTTTGAAGCCCTAACCCCCATGTGACTGTATGTGAAGATAAAGCCTTTAAGGAGGGTAATTAAAGTTAAATGAGGTCATGAAACTGGGGCCCAAATCCCATAGGATTGGTATCCATTCATTCATTCATTAGGCTCCATGCCCAGCGCAGAGCCAGATGTGAGGCTCAAAATCACAACCCTGAGATCAAGACCTCACCTGAAATCAAGAATTGGTCACCCAATCGACTGAGCCACCCAGGTGCCCCAGGATTGGTGTCCTTTTAAGTAGAGGAAGAAACGCCAGTGCTCTTTCTCAGCTTGAGCACAGGAGAAAGGCCCTGTGAGGACACAGAAGGAAGGTTCCATCGGCATGCAGGGAAAAGAAGACTTAACAGAAACTAAATTTTCTAGCACCTTAATCTTGGACTTCTAGCCTCCACAACCAGGAGAAAGTAAATTTCTGTTGTTTTAGCCAGCAGTCTGTGATATTTTGTGATGGAAGCCCTAGTGGACTAACACATTTCTCTTAAAACAAAACAAAACAAAACAAACATCATTAGCATCTCCTAGTGTTTGTTGTATATAATTAAATAACCAGTTAAGACCTTATTCTCCCAAGGTCTCAGGACAAAATGAACCATATTACTTAGAATAAATTAAGGTGAGATTTAAGCACCTAATAGTAAAAATTATAGCACAAGCCCTAGAAACAGGCATAAATAAATATACACATTGATTTCATAGGGATCTCTAAGCAAGTTTAATATATAAAATCTGACATAAAACAAATATTTTAGACATAGTTAATAATAAGCAAACTTTCTTAGAATTCAGAGGGGTTTTATTTTTATTTTTTTAAAATTGTTTTTAAAAGATTTTATTTGTTTATTTAATTGACAGAGAGAGAGAGAGAGACAGTGAGAGAGGGAACACAAGCAGGAGGAGTGGGAGAGGGAGAAGCAGGCTTCCGGCCAAGCAGGGATCTTGATGCGGGGCTTGATTCCAGGACCCTGGGATCATGACCTGAGCCGAAGGCAGTCACTTAACCAACTGAGCCACCCAGGCGCCCCTTCAGAAGGGTTTTTAAAGACACTTAAAATACATTAGGCCTCAAAATATCAGCTTAAAGTTTGAACTAATTTTTGCCTTTTTTTCCCAAATTGATTGTAAGCAGTTATATCTCAAGTTATTTCAAAGACATCAGGTTTATGTTTGTAAATTATTGTTATTAGCACTGTGAATAATAAACAAGATTGAGACTATCATTATGTACTTAAGTGTTTGAGGTAAAAGAGAAAGCTCATCTACACATATATAAAAACTTTGATGGAAACACCATTTACCTTTTCCTGGAATTCATCCTTAGTTTCTCCTAGGTTTTCCTCTGTATGCAAATTCCTGGAAGTTTCCTCAGAAATTTTCATTTTTAGTGTGTTAATTGTTTCTTGGTGTTGTTTCAAAGACTCAAGAGCATGTCTTAATTGTTCTTGGGTGTCTATATTCTTTGTCAGAGAAACAGAAAACAATGTCCATTAGAATAATGTGAAACAGTGGAAGTAATTTTGTAGTGGCTACCGGATCATGAATTATAAGTGATGGCTCCTGTCCTGTTTGTAAAGAGGCTCTGAATTTTCAGAGTTTACTCAGTAAAAGCCTTACCATGTTTACAGTATCCTGAATGTCACTTTTGAGTTGGTCCCTCTCAATTTGCAGGCTCTCCTGGAGTTGTTTTAGGTCCTCCTTTTCTTGGGTTAAGGTTCTTACTTCTACTAAAGTTTGTTGAAGTTGCTCAGCGATCAGTGTTTTTTCCTTTTCCATAGTTAGCAGCCTTGAATCTCTACTTTCTAATTGTTCCTTCAGCTCTTCCACTTCATTTAACCTTTTTTGACTCTCAGTTGTTTTCTGAACTTCTTCAGATTTGGGAGAAAGCTTTAAAATAAGAAAAAGTAAATGTGAAAAGCAGAGCATTCTATGGTATATAAATGGAAGCCAAACCCCAGAAAGTTAAAGATCGCTCCCTAGAGGGTGTCTTGTACCAACCTCTGTGTTCACAGCATCCAAACTTAAACCAAGTTTTTGAGCTTGTTTAGAGAGATTCCCTATTTCCTGATTCATTCTTGCATTCTCCTCAAGGACCATCTTATACTTTTGCTCAAATTCAATATGATGATTTTTAAAATCCTGGAATTCTTGATCAGTGCTTTTGTAATTCAACTGGGTAATTGCTAGGTCATTTTTAGTTTTCCCAAGTTCTTCAAGTAAATCTTGAATTCTACTTTCTTTTTGAACTACTTCAGAAAACAAATTGTCTCTTTCTGATGTTATTACACAGAGCTCTTCAGATTTATCATGCATCTATGGAAACAAAATAAAATTTAGCTATGTTAGCAATTTATGATCTACTGAAGCAGTTTTCAGGAAAAAAAAGTTTCCTCGGGGTGGGGGGTAAGGTGGGGGGGGGGGGAAGACATTGAAATTATGCAAAAATTTGACCAAGGAAAGGCAACATTTTTATTGTCACCATCCTTTAACAATGTATTATCCTCTTTAAATTTACCTTCAGTTTTATTTTCTATTCTCTTTGGGTTCTAGCAAGGATTGCATGGAGGAGGATACTCAGTAGAAACACTTTATTTCAGGATGTGCCTTTATTTCCTTATCTATCATTCTAAAGTATTTTCTAACCTCTTGGTGTGTCATTTTATGTTTCGTCTTAGAATTTGACACATTTTTTCCCTAAAGCCTTTGAATGTAGCTCCAGATTCTAAAAATGTGATCCCTGAATAATTTAAATAGTTAAGCTTTATTTGAATTATTATTTAAATAAACCCTATCCAGCTTATAAACAGTAAAATCACTGTGAAAGGTAAGGTAGCAATGGTGGGAAGAAGAGAGGCAAACTTAAAGCAGAGGCTAAGGACAGGGGTAAAACAGCAGGGTTGTTTCAATCATGGACTTAGGACAGGAGGCATATCTGTGTAGCTCAGCTACTGGCTTCATAACTATTTGTTGAGCTAAAAAACAGCACCTACTTTAAAGAGTTTTTAGGATGACTAAATAATGTTGCTAGAGTTCTTTAGCATGATGTCTGCCACTTGGGTCTTCAAACACTTGTCAGTTTTATTTCTTTTAGAAAGGTAGAGAGGAAGGAAAAGCTGGCTGATGGTTCACAGGTTTGTTCACTGGCCTGCAAGATTTACACTGACCCCTAAACTTTATCAGTCCCCTCCCTTACATCTCATTACGTTTTTTTATTCAACATAGTGATAGAACTAGTACCAAAAAAAAAAGGTTAAAAAAAGGATGGGCCATAGAACTCTATTTAAAGATTTTATTTTTAAGTAATCTCTCCATCCAATGTGGGGCTTGAACTTACAACCCTGAGATCAAGAGTCCACACTCTCTACTGACTGAGCAGCCAGATGCCCCCATTGAACTCTGTTTAAATCGTTTTTTAAAAAATTTATTTCAGAGAGATAGAGAGCATGGGGGTAAGAAGCAGAGGGAGAGGGGCAAGCAGACTGCACTGAGCCCAGAGCCACTGCGGGGCTGGATCCCATGATCCCGAGATCATGACCCGAGCCGAAACCAAGAGTCAGATGCTCAACCAACTGAGCCACCCAGGCGCCCCTAGAACTCTGTTTAAGTGAAACATTTGAGGACTACAGAAATGGTTGTTACATGGATCAAGTTACTAAGTATACTGTTAAATAGGCTTTGAAAGTGTGTTTTCTGGTAATACAAGAAAATTAGAGGAGGAACTACATTCATTTCTATTCCTAACAAGTTGAGTCATATGTTTACACTCTCATGACTGCTACTTTAAGATAAACTACAGCAAGACATTTAAAGCGCTATTACAAAGGTTTTTATTTCAAAAGAAGAATTATTTGCTTAAAAATGTGTTTACCTCTTTCCTCAGCACTTCTACTTCTGAGGGTAAAGATTTCAATGCTGAGAGCAAATTAACTTCTTTACGCAAAGCTTCATTTTCTTCAACTTCTTTATTCAGTTCTTTCTGGAGGTCAGTAACCTTACTTTCCAGTTCCAAATTACAGAGCAAATCTAGGACATTTTGGGTAAATTAAAACAGTGTGCAGTTATTGGGACAGTCTAAATTATATGCAAAGTTAGATTATTTAATCAGACTATATAAAAATTTATTAAAGAGTCAATGTTGATTAACAGGTAATCTAACTGTTAATAGTTCTTCAACCGATTTTTGAAAATCAGGTCCAATTTATTTGAAAAATAATTCCTAAACCCTTATTAATTGGAATTCTATGGAAGCAGTTATAAATACTGATCTCAAATAATATCAAAACTCATTATTAGGCTATTAAAACAATCATATCAGAGGATAATAGATTTCTACCCATTGGAATATAGTCGCAAAATCCTTCAGGTAGGTTTCTAGACAAAGTCAGATCTGCAAAGAATTAAGTGAAATTATGAAATACCTTTTGGAACTTTGCCATCTATAAGGGAGGTGAGTTTTGTTATTTCATTAAAAGAAGATTGTAATTCTTTCTCCAGATCCACTTGCATTTTCTTTTTTGCCTCCAGTTGGCATTGATATAACTGAATATCATTTTCCATTTGCTTGTATGTATTTGTAAGTTCTTTCTGTTGAGAGAAAGATTGCAAATTCACAGAAATGTACTGATTGTAACAACTATTTTATTATAAATATTACAGGAAACAGTTACCATTTTCTCTTTCAGCTCCAGATTTTCACTTCTAAGAAAGGCTGATTCTTTCTTGGCATCAAGGGCTACAGTTTCAGTATCAAGCAGAGTCTGTTTCATTTGTTTTATGTCTTCAGTGCTTTCCTATACACAGGACAAAAAGAATTTAGTGAAATATGCTAATTTCAAATGTCTATTTAGGAAAAGATGAAAAGAAATAATATTTTCCATGATAAAAATATTTTAAATATTTATTTATTTATGAAAAATTGGCTATATTTTTTCCAAATTATAGAAGCATTGTAGAGACTGAAGAAATTTGTTATTGTTTAAAAAAGGTTAACACAATTGTTGTTCAGCTAGCTTGTTAAAATTTCCTATGTATTTTTAAGTCATTCTAAAATGACTTAAAATGACCTGCCATCTAAAAATGGCAGGTGAGTAGTTCATAATTAAAATTAAGGATATGAAATCACAAATTACAAAGAAAAAGACAAAAAAACCAATAGAAAAACAGAGAAAAGATGAATAGGCAACTCACAGAAGAGAAAATGCAAATGACTGATAAATACATGAAAAGATCTCAGTCTTATTTTTAGAGAGAAGTGGCATTTTAACTTTAGCTTACATAAATTCAACCACATATATCCTTGGCAGAATATTAATGCACAAATGAATGAATGAATTGGATGAATAAAGAGAAAGAAATAGCAATTTTTAAAAAGTGGGCAATTCTGCTTGCCACTCTATCAACAGACACTCCTGGATTATATGAAAGTGCCTTTCTTCCCCCTTTCTTTAGAACAGTAAGATTACTTTTACAAAGGATCATTTGTCAGTTAACAGAAGAGTCCTGATAGAAGGTAATAAAAACTACTCTGAAAAACTCAAATGAAAACAAAAGAAGAAAAACCAAAATTTCAGCTTGAAACTGCTGCCTTCTTAAAAAGAGTTAAAAACTAGAATCAAACTGATACTTTCTTGAAGTAATCAGGAGGCCTGAAGGCAAACAGAATAGAAAGCAAGCAGCAAAAATTAACAATTTCATCATGAAATTCAATGTTATTTAATGCCATATCTTTTTTTTTTTAAGATTTTATTTATTTATTTGAGAGAGAGAGCATGCAAGAGAGAGCTCGAGCAGGGGGGAGGGGTAGAGGGAGAGGGAGAAGCAGACTCCCTGCTGAGCAGGGAGCCTGATCCCGGGATTGATCCTGGGACTCCAGGATCATGACCTGAGCTGAAGGCAGATGTTTAACTGACTGAGCCACCCAGGAGTCCCTTAATATCATATCTTATACCAACTAAAATCATCTAGAGCTACAGTTTCTGAAAAATACCAAACTGTTAAAATAGTTATTTAAATTATAATGAGAATGCATTAATATTAATGAAATTTATAAAATCATGCTCAATCACATGTGATATGTACAGTTTCAGTTACTTATCAATACCAACATAAGTGCTCACCTGGAGATACTGACTACATACTTCTGCATGCATTTGCATAAAATAATTGAAAAAAATAATAAATTTTGAATTACTAATTTTTAATGGAAGTTCATCCTTAACTTACTTATATTCACTCAAAGAACGATATCCTAAACTCTCTATGAATGATTCTTTATCCATAAAATGGCAATGATACTAACAGTCCCTCTTTTACAGAGTCACAGACAAGATTAAATAAAATACTATATGTAAAACAATTACAACAATGCCTGGCACACAGTAGGCTCAATGTAAGCTCAATATTGATAATAATGATGATGGTATACTATAAATGCCTACATGATTAAACAAAAAAATAAACCTGATTTTTACCGATGAGTATGACAAGTCCATTTTTATATCTTCTGACTTCTGAGAGTCTATATATTTCTGTAGCTTCTTAATCTGGTCTTCCCTTTCTCTAAGCAGCTCTACTTTTGAGCTTAGTTCATTCTATAAGAAGTATGAAACAGAAAAATGTGAAATGTATTTTCTTGGATTTAAATTTTAGGGGATAAAAAAGAACTTACATTTAATAGTTTAAACCATTAGTAAAATTTAAAAAGTTGATATTTAAGAAACAAAACGTTTCTTCTATTTTCTGAAATCATGTTCAATTACGTATGATGTACATTTTATAGTTCTAGTTCCTTATAATAGAAATACCAACATAAATGCTCACCTCAAGATCTTGATTATACACTTCTGCATGCTTAACTAAATTCTTTAAGTTGGAAATTTCATGAATTAGTTGCATCTGTAAGAGCATGTGAACAGGCAACAGAGCAAACCAATAGTTAATAAAGCAAAAAAAAAAAAAAAAAAACCCACCAAAAGATAGCATTTATTCACTGCTTCAGAATCACCAAAACAGTAAGAAAGGATTAAGAGATCAGTTGTTCAAGCTACTGTTACAGAGCATCTCATTATTTGAAGATACAAAACAAACAGAAACCCAGTAAGTCAAACAAAAAATCCCTCAAACCCTACAAAACAAGCAAACAAGAAAAAAACCTTAGCATGACCCAAGTAACAGTTATATCACCTGTTAATAATACTATAATAATGTCAAAAGCAAATTAGTATGCATCCCTTGGAAGATATAAACTGGTAATCAAACTTTAAAAAACATACTTTTAATAGATTTTTGTTTTGGGGAGGTTCAATGCAGAAATGTTATTTATTCTACAAGATATTTTGGTTTCTTCCCATAAATTAGCCATTTAGCTTTACACTGGCATACTTTCTAAGGATTTGTGTTTTAGAATTTAGGTCTGGATTAGGGTAGTTTCATGTGGTGCCTTTACAGTAATATTACTGTTCACTAAAGCTACAGAGATATGTATAGGATTATCAATTATTACCTTGTTGATTCATTCTATGGAAAATGTTATTGCTTTATATTTTTTAACTGTCTAAAAGTATAAAGAATACTTAAAAATACATGTGTTTCTATTAAAGTTTCCTTTCCATCAAATACCTGGAGCATTAAATATTTGAGTACTACATACATTTGTGTCAAAACACGTAAATGACAACTTACCAGAGATAAACATACTTTCTCTTAGAATTATGAAATCTTCATAATTCGGTGAGTCCTTAAAAAGTAAAGGCAAGTCCTTTCTTGATCAAAACTCTTCAGAGTATGGGCATAGAGGGTACATACCTCAATATCATAAAAGCCATCTATGAAAAACCTACAGCGAATATCATTCTCAATGGGGAAAAACTGAGAGCTTTCCCCCTAAGGTCAGGAACGCGGCAGGGATGTCCACTATCACCACTGCTATTCAACATAGTATTAGAAGTCCTAGCCACAGCAATCAGACAACAAAAAGAAATAAAAGGCATTCAAATCGACAAAGAAGAAGTCAAACTCTCACTCTTTGCAGATGATATGATACTTTATGTGGAAAACCCCAAAGACTCCACCCCAAAACTGCTAGAACTCATACAGGAATTCAGTCAAGTGGCAGGATATAAAATCAATGCACAGAAGTCAGTGGCATTCCTATACACCAACAACAAGACAGAAGAAAGAGAAATTAAGGAGTCGATCCCATTTACAATTGCACCCAAAACCATAAGATACCTAGGAATAAATCTAACCAAAGAGGCAAAGGATCTGTACTCAGAAAACTATAAAATACTCATGAAAGAAATTAAGACACAAAGAAGTGGAAAAACGTTGCATGCTCATGGATTGGAAGAACAAATATTGTGAAGATGTCAATGCTACCTAGAGCAATCTACACATTCAATGCAATCCCTATCAAAATGCCATCCACTTTTTTCAAAGAAATGGAACAAATAATCCTAAAATTTGTATGGAACCAGAAAAGACCCCGAATTGCCAGAGGAATGCTGAAAAAGAAAAGCAAAGCTGGTGGCATCACAATCCCGGACTTCAAGCTCTATTACAAAGCTGTCATCATCAAGACAAAGTGGTCCTGGCACAAAAGCAGATACATAGATCAATGGAACAGAATAGAGAGCCCAGAAATGGACCCTCAACTCTATGGTCAACTCATCTTTGACAAAGCAGGAAAGAATGTCCAATGGAAAAAAGACAGTCTCTTCAACAAATGGTGTTGGGAAAATTGGATAGCCACATGCAGAAGAATGAAACTGGACCATTTCCTTACACCACACACAAAAATAGACTCAAAATGGTTGAAAGAACTCAATGTGAGACAGGAGTCCATCAAAATCCTAGAGGAGAACACAGGCAGCAACCTCTTCAACTTCAGCCACAGCAACTTCTTCCTAGAAACATCGCCAAAGGCAAGGGAAGCAATGGCAAAAATGAACTATTGGGACTTCATCAAGATAAAAAGCTTTTGCATAGCAAAGGAAACAGTCAACAAAACCAAAAGACAACCGACAGAATGGGAGAAGATATTTGCAAATGACATATCAGATAAAGGGCTAGTATCCAAAATCTATAAAGAACTCATCAAACTCAACACCCAAAGAACAACTAATCCAATCAAGAAATGGGCAGAAGACATGAACAGACATTTTTCCAAAGAAGACATCCAAATGGCCAACAGACACATGAAAAAGTGCTCAACATCGCTCGGCATCAGGGAAATCCAAATCAAACCTCAATGAGATACCACCTCACACCAGTCAGAAAGGCTAAAATTAACAAGTCAGGAAACGACAGATGTTGGTGGGGATGCAGAGAAAGGGGAACCCTCCTACACTGTTAGTGGGAATGCAAGCTGGTGCAGCCACTCTGGAAAACAGTATGGAGGTTCCTCAAAAAGTTGGAAATAGAGCTACCAAATGATCCAGCAATTGCACTACTGGGTTATTTACCACAAAGATACAAAAGTAGGGATCCGAAAGGGTACGTGCACCCCGATGTTTATAGCAGCAATGTCCACAATAGCCAAACTGTGGAAAGAGCCAAGATGTCCATCGACAGATGAATGGATAAAGAAGATGTGGTATATATATACAATGGAATATTATGCAGCCATCAAATGGATTGAAATCTTGCCATTTGCAACGACCTGGATGGAACTGGAGGGTATTATGCTGAGCGAAATAAGTCGAACAGGGAAAGACATGTATCATATGACCTCATATGAATTCTTAATCTCAGGAAAGAAACTGAGGGTTGCTGGAGTGGGGGGTGGGGTGGGAGGGATGGGGTGACTGGGTGATAGACAGTGGGGAGGGTATGTGCTCTGGTAAGCGCTGTGAATTGTGCAAGACTGTTGAATCTCAGATCTGTACCTCTGAAACAAATAATGCAATATATATTAAGAAAAAAAAAAAAAGAAGAATGTAGCAGGAGGGGAAGAATGAAGGGGGTGAAATCGGAGGGGTAGACGAACCATGAGAGATGATGGACTCTGAAAAACAAACTGAGGGTTCTAGAGGGGAGGGGAGTGGGAGGATGGGTTAGCCTGGTGATGGGTATTGAGTAGGGCACGTTCTGCATGGAGCACTGGGTGTTATACACAAACAATGAATCATGGAAAACTACATCTAAAACTAATGATGTAATGTATGGGGATTAACATAACAATAAAAAAATTTAAAAAAAAAGTAAAGGCAAGGTGGGTGGGGGGATGGGGTAACAGGGTGATGGGCATTAAGGAGGGCATGTGATGTAATGAGTACTGGGTGTTATGGGCAACTGATGAATAACTGAACTCTACCTCTGAAACTAATGATACACTATATGTTAATTAATTGAATTTAAATAAAATAAGATTAAAAAAGAATAAAAAAGTAAAGGCAAATTCTAGTAGAAATGTAAGGGATTTACGAAAATAGCATCTTGTTTAAGTAATATTTTCTGAATGTTTAATTCAGTCCTAACTAGTTTACATTCAAACTACTGTTGACATTCCTATTTTAGGTCAGCATCATCCAGAAATATTATGTGAGCCAAATTAGTAATTGAAAATTTCCTACTGGCTGCATTAAAAAAACAGAACTAACTTAAAAATATATTTGAACCCAATATATCCAAAATATTATCACTTGTTCATGTAATCAATATAAAAAACTAAATAGTTTACATTTTTTTTTTTCATACTTAAGTCAGTTCAAATTGGCCACACTTCAAGTACTCAATCATCACATGTGGCTAGTGGCTATCAACTGTTCAGCAAAATTTTAGACATTTGTGTTGGCTATAATTTAAATTGGCTCCATCTTTTATCTTTTCTTTCCTGTTTCTAAACTTTGTGCAACAAAATCACATTTACCAATAAAAAATGAAGGGGGGGAAATTGGAGGGGGAGATGAACCATGAGAGACTATGGACTCTGAAAAACAAACTGAAGGTTCTAGAGGGGAGGGGGGTGGGGGGATGGGTTAGCCTGGTGTGGGTATTAAAGAGGGCACGTACTGAATGGAGCACTGGGTGTTATGCACAAACAATGAATCATGGAACACTACATCAAAAACTAATGATGTAATGTATGGTGATTAACATAACACAATAAAAAAAATAAGGAAGAACTAAAAAATTAATCTTTATTTTAGAAAATAAACATTTAGAAAGAAAACTTATCTCACTTCTCATTTGAAATAGCACTTTAAGTATTAGTTCTAATTAATGGAGAAAGAGGAACTTTTGTAAAGCTTGGACTGTGACTTCCTAATGAGGTATTATTTAAGATGCCTAGTATAAAGAGAAAGTATATGATATAATCAAAAGTTAATTGGCTGCTACATAAAAAAAATTACATTTCAATTTATATAATTTTCAGCAGGTAAAATAAAATATTTAATTCCTTAAGACAAAAACGTCCAAGTTGTTAAAATTCTAAAATTAATCAAGTTAAATCAGGTGGAGGGCTGGAATTTCCTTTGTTCCCTGAGCTTGATGAGACTTGACTTTGTTCACCCCTCCTTCTAAAAATTACTATTTAAACATCCTGTATTTCTATTCCCATTTGAAAATGATACACAGCTCTGGTGATTTATAAGACCATTAGGCAAACCAGGGCAATGACCACATGTCCTAAGGCCATAATTTGAATTTTACCTCCTTTTTGGCTAAGCTTTTCCCAAAATGAAGGTTTGGGAACATATTTTACTGCATACACAGACTTAGTTTAAAATAGAATGGAACTGCCTTTGAGCAGAATAAGTTTTTATTACTTAATATTTTAGGTTACCTTATAGAACCTAGAATTTTAGTTGTGTCCAAGTAAAGATGAAAAGAATAGGATTATTTTCCCCCTTGACTGTGGTTAAAAGGAAAAAAAAGAATCAGGATGTGAGAGTCATTTACACTGTGAGCTTCAGTTTTTATTATTGAATATATAAATCATGTAAAAAACTTTGAGAAATTATTGCTATACTTATGCCCAAAGTTAATTTTATGTCATATTATTTATAATGAGTAAGATAGAATTAGATGACACTGGGAGTTAGAAGGGGCCTTGGCAAGCACCTGGTTCAACCTCCAGGGTGGAGAGAAACAGGAAGCCCCGAGAGATTCCGAGACTCACTCAAGGCCTGTATCCTACTTGGAAGCAAGTTTGGCTCCAGAGACCATGCTCTTAACCATGACACTAGACCACCCCCTTCCTTATAAAACTCAGTGTTTATTGATTGACGTCTACAGGTCAATATTCGACATTTTGTATTTTGTTAACATGCAAATTTTAAAACAAGTTAAATGAAACCCTGTGGAGAACATACAGACTTTGCATCTTAGGATATATACCCATGAAATGTAGGATTAACTTTAATTTATAGGTAGAATGGAAATAATACTTTTGGCACTGAATTGTTCTTTTCCTTATTTAAAAAAAAAATAAAAAAAAAAAGAGGGCAAGAAATGAAACAACAATACTGAGGAAAAAGCATTGTGTCCCTTTGGGCCATCCTCACAGAAATCTCGGAAGTAGCTGCAAATTAACTCATATTTTAACTACACCAGAACACTGGCTCTTATTTTGAGGGTAGGGGGAGTTATAGATTACTTCATAGTCTTATAATGGCTATGGATTCTTGTTCCAGAACAATGAATACGCATTCAAAAATTCTGCAAAATAATTTTATAATGTCTGTGACCTCTAGGTTAAGGAAGGTCTGCTCTAAGAAATCTCTTGAATTTCTTGGGACAATTTCTAAGTATCTGAAGTCTGAGTGTTTCTGGATTGGGTTCTCTTAACATGTAGCTTAATATTATATATTTAGAAAATTTAAGTGATCTGTTTCATTTCTAATAATTTCATTACTAGTATTTAGTATTAGTTACAATAATTTTCCAATAACTCTCTGATACGGAAAAAGACATGAGCAAAATCAGCTTCCCCAGCCATTCTAATAATCTAAATATTTAGGAATATACTTTGTAAAGAAAATGAAATCCATTAACACATAGTATCCATGCATAAAACATTCAGCCAGATAGTAAAATTCATATTGGTCTCAGCAGGAAATGGTTATACTCTAGACAGTACTTCTGGTGTGCTCAACAAATTAATGTTTGAGAAAAATAGTATGTGAATTACTTCTTAAATTCTCTAAATTGTGTGTACACATAGAAAATGGTTGGATTCTCTATATGTCAACCTTAGAAATAAACATCTTTAAGAGAATGATACTTCTTTTATTTATTTTTTTAAAGATTTTATTTATTTATTTGAGAGAGAGAGAATGAGAGAGAGCGAGCACATGAGAGGGGGGAGGGTCAGAGGGAGAAGCAGACTCCCTGCCGAGCAGGGAGCCCGATGCGGGACTCGATCCCGGGACTCCAGGATCATGACCTGAGCTGAAGGCAGCCGCTTAACCAACTGAGCCACCCAGGTGCCCAAAAATGATACTTCTTTTAAAAGTGTGGTTTTATTTTCATGTTTCCATATCTCTTACCTCCTGATCTTTTTCTGCTTTTCTTTCTAGAGCCTCAAATTCATCCAAATCACTTTTTTCTTTTAATTTCAATTCCATTTCTTCATTTTCTCGTCTTAGTTGTTCATAGTCCAATACCAGATTATCATAGTTGGCACGAAGTGAATTCAGTTCACTTTCTAAGTTTTCCTATTGGAAACAAAACCAGATTTTCAAGTTGGAGAGAATTCTAATCCTATATTGTTTCCTTACTAAAATTTGGATTAGTCAAATAGTTTAACCTGAAATCATGTAGTTAACTTAGGTCATTCTCTTCTTCAATATCTTTCTAATGGTTTAGCTTGATCCAGGGTAAAATAAAGGATGTGCATTTTGGTAAACTAGCTTAGAAGACTATTTCGAAAGGATTAAAAAAAAAAAAATCATATAAACAAGTGCTCTGCCTATATCTAACTGGGAAAGTTGTCAGGAGTAGGAGGCTGGGGAGGTAGGGTGCATCCCGGGAAGTCCACTTGACCATAGATCCTTATGCTCCTTTGTTATGAAGCCGATAATTTAATTCTCCACCTGTCTGATGCCTGTTTTATTTCTTAAATAGGTCTGAATTTTGGAAGGGAAACAGAGGTATTATTTATTGACCTCTAAAACTCTAAAGGCTATGTTTTACCATACTCAAAAGAGGCCTCTTTCTGTTTTGTATACTATTATGAGAAAGAGATAAACTGCAGGTTAAAAAAACAAAAATTAACACCAGGGATTTTCCAAAAACAACACACTTCTAGAGGATGTTTTAGGGACATAAAAGCATTTTAACTATAACACCTAATTTTAACTAATTCAATGGTTAAGTAGTGATAATAATATCCAAGAATCACTGCAATTTTATTCTAAAACTAAAATGAAATTTTCTTAACAAATACATTTATAAAACTATACTGTACTTTTTTGGACATTAGTAGCCTAGAAAGTCAATATGGACTCTATACCTAGTGAAGTATTCACCATAGTATTCCCTAAAGGTTTGATAAAACCACACATAATACATTTTCTTTTATTTTTCAGTATGATTTGGCAATATTACCCCCTCCCTGCTGTGTCATTCTTCTACTATATGCCTGAGACTTTTGACACTTTAAAAATCAGCCTTTTTTAAAACCCTTACGGGATTATGTAAGGAAAAACAGAAACTAAAAAAAAAAAAAAAAACAACCAAAAACCAAAAAAAAAAAACAACAAAAAACCCATAGATACCAAGATCTATTGGGAAAGAACTAGACGCAAATGTTTACCTATTACCATACACCAGCATTACAAAATTTTTAGCTTCCTTCTACGTGTCAGTTATCAATTAGGAGTGTAACGAGTAATTAGAACCAAAACTGTTACTAAAATTAAGTCAGAGCGAGTAATGTGCTGCTACAACAATGTAAACATCAACAAAAAGTGAATTTTAAAGAGTGAGAGATAATGTTTTATAAAATACATTTAAGTTACCTGACTTAGTAGCTTTGTTGCTGGATTCCACTCTGTCTCATTTAATGTATCAAAAGTATTACTGAAAATATCAGACTCTGAGCAGAAAGCTAGAATTAGGGGAAAAAGAAATTTATCCATAAATATGTTTAATAAAGTTTCTTAAAAGTCAAAGACTAAAAAAAAATCTGATCGGAGGTAATAATAAGCTCCAGTTAGCTAACGTGCTCAAAATATGAATGCCAAGAATACATTAACAAAAGATATGATCATTTATAATATTGTATGAATTAAGATCCCTGGTTAGAATTAGTAATAAAATACTCGATCCTTGATACAATATAGGTAAAAGGACAAATTCTGAATTTGAGATTTGATCAATGTAAGTAGATTTTAAAATGCTTTAAAAATACCGCTAATGTTGGAGACATTATTTTGAAACATGCCTGTGTAATGCTACCCTTTCAAAATTAAAGTTTAAGGCAGATGTTATATGGATACTAATTTATGTTATATGGATACTAATTTAACTGGATAATGATTAGAACAAAACCAACAATAAAAATGTCTCATGTTTCAACTAAAGTGTATCATTCTTAAGAGATGTGAAAATAATAGAGAATGTTCACTTTCTTAAAATCACTAATTTTTATCATTATCTCCATTGTAATTGCATCTAAAATGCATACATTTTATTAAATGTGTTTATCACATTAACTGAGTTATAAATAAAGTAGTTCTTTACTGGGATGCTTTTGTAATTAAAAGCAGCTAAAAAAGCACTCACATTCATCAATTTCCCCCACTACGGTTGCAGCCGCCTTACGTGTTTTTGTTACATTTGTTGGCATATTAAATTCATTTATATAATTTGAGTCCTTCATTTTGTTAATTTTGCCAAGGCACCAAGTGACTCTTCGTTTTCTTTTAGCCTAAGAGGAAAAAAATCAAAATTACCTTAAACAGATCTGGGCTCAAACATCGTAAAACAAGAGAATTAATTTATATTTCTTGGAAAGCATGGACTTGGTAGAATTTTTTTTAAGCCTATTTTAATATCCTATCAGTCTAAGGATGTCATGAGAAAACAAACTTTTTTTTTTTTTTTTTTAAAGATTTTATTTATTTGACAGAGAGAGACACAGCGAGAGAGGGAACACAAGCAGGGGGAGTGGGAGAGGGAGAAGCAGGCTCTCCGCGGAGCAGGGAGCCCGATGCAGGGCTCGATCCCAGGACCCTGGGATCATGACCTGAGCTGAAGGCAGACGCTTAACGACTGAGCCACCCAGGCGCCCCGAGAAAACAAACTTTTAAAATCAGTGTTTAACCCTATAAAAAACTTGATGAAACTATCATTTAAAATTCATGTTTTATTTGAAAGTTTCCCTACAAACTTTTCTGGGACTTAATTGAAAGGAATCGGCTGACTCCCACCCCCCAAGTGATCCAGTGTTCTCTAGCAGGGAAGCTGCGGCTGCCCACCACAGCTACCAAAAGCACTTTGGGCTGTCCAGCTCTGACCGGGAAGGGAAGACAGATGGTCTATTTGAACTTCCTTCAGCGAGTAGATCTCCACACAGCCTTCACAATGCCAGTCTCTTCCAATGCAGTAAAGCTAATGCCTTTCCCAGGGCTCCTAACCTCATTGCTCCTCTCTCCCCTGGGACCTTGCTCCCTGGGTTACCTATTCATCTGTTAGCCTCACCAGCCCCCTCTAACAGCTCGATGAATGAATGCTCCAGCCTCTCCATTTGCTTTTGATTTTTTTTTAAAACAAACCCTTCACTCCTTACTTCTCTCTAGCTACAATTTTCTTTTCATCTCTCTTTCGTGCTCTTCCTCATCATCCGTCTACTCCTTCGTCATCCTTTCAGGAACACCTCTGTCTCCTGGTGCTTATCCCACCACTCACTCTGCTTTGCTGGTTTCTCTTCCTCTGCTTGTGTTTTTCCATATTTCATGGCTACCATTCTTCTCCTGTCCCTCTAGGAGGTACAAGTACTATCTCATCTTACTTGATCCTCCCAGCTATCCTATTACTACATCCTTTTTATAGATGAGCTGATCTATAAATGATCCTTTTTTCTATCTGAGGCCAGTCCCCTCTAATGTGCTCATGATCTCATCCCTTGGGGTCATCTCAACCCTCTGTAAGATGGCTTTCACTCCTAGCACATAGCTCAAATTGCTTTGTAAATGAGCTTGTTTCCAAATCCAAAAAATCGTCTATATTTATCTTAATTAACTTCTCAGCAGAATGTGACACTGCTGAGTGCTACCTCTCTGAAATATTCTCTTCCCTTAGTGACCACAACTCATCTGGTTTCCTTCTTAACTCTAGAGTGAATCCTGGCTCCCTTTGGGATTCTTCTACCTTTATCTAAAAGTCGTTCTTGGGGTCTGGTCTTTGGTCTTTTCATTCCCAACATGCTCTCAGAACAAGCCCATCCATTCCCACAACTTGACTTTGGATCTGCAGTAGCTAATGCCCAAATTGATATATCTACCTCACATCTTTCACCTGATTTTCATTTTCATTTTCAATTGCCTGAAATCTTAAACTGGAGATGTCCCAAATAAAACACTGAGCAGCTGCACTGCTCTTCATTCAATGTTCCTTAACAGTAAATACTACCAGCTACCCAGCAATGTTTGCCAGTCATTCTGGATACCTCTCTCTCCCTCTCCATGACCCCCACAGCTAAGCTATCATAAAGTCCTGTTGAGTCGCTCTCCCACATAGCTCTCCAACTGATCTGTTTTTTTTCCATCTCCAGAGTCACAGTCCTTGTAGAACCCCAACCAATCTGATGCACATAAGCAGCCATACCTTTCTGAAACACAATCATGATCATGTTACCTACAAGACTTTAGCTTGCCCTTAGCATAATGCAATGTTCAAATCCTTCATTGTGATTTAAAATTCCCCTACCACCAAAACATTTTAAGTCCAAGGGATACATTATGTTGTTTTCACTACTCCAAGCTTTTGTACATGTGGATCTCTTCCTGAAATAGTCTTCCTTATACCTTCCACTGGGCTGTTTCCTATTCATCAGTCAGTCAACAAATAGCACTTGGGATGTCTTCTTTATACCTAGTATGGTGACTTGAACATAATTTCTATTAATAATATTATCTTAAGAGCATATATTTATTGAGGATTTGCCCTGTGGAAAATGTAGTGTTGAGCACATTCTATGCATTATTTCATCTAAATCTCACAACAATCTTACGAGGTGGGAATCAAGCTATCTCACAGATAAGGAAACTGCAGCAAAGTGGATTTAAGAAATTGCCTAAGGTAAAGAGTTAGGAATTGACAGCACCAGGATTCAAATCCGGGGAGTCAAGCTCCAGAGGCCATCCTTTTAATCATGATACCATCATAGACAAAAAATACCTACTGGGCTAAAAAAAAAAACCCCTAACTTTGGTAAAAACAAAAAGTACACACACTGGAAGTCAGAATTTTGATCACTATTTTGATCTATATTCTAGATCAATTTTCCCACGATTAATATTTGTTTCTTTAAATAGAAAATATTACCACATACCCTAGACACTTATGGTTCTCAATCACCTGATCAACTTCACTAGAATTTCTTAAGAAACATATTGTACATAGATTCCTTGTCAGTATTTTAAATTTCTTGAATTAGGATCTGTGGGATCAGAGATCCTTATTTTTAATGAACCTCTTTGGTTTTACTAATGTATAGGCAAGCACACAAAATGTTCTGGGTTTTCTGAATATACTGTATCAAAGGATAAGAAATGCATAACTATATAATAAACATATAGGAATACCAATCCTAGTCTCTGTATACCAAGTCTGAGTTGTCATCTTTTAAATTTTACCTTTAATTCCTGTTGTGATGTGAGGGAAGAAGAGGTCACCAGCATCCGTGTTAAGTTCTGAATTTTCTCAATCTGTACTTTTTGAAGCAAATCTTTTTCTTCCAAAAGTTGGGCCAACTGGTCTTTTTCCATTGCCTGGGCCCGAGTCTCCAAAGAAACCTATAGAATGTAATATTAAGTTATGTTAATAATAAATGTAGCTAGATTTTAAAACCTTGAAAGTAGCTTAAAAGAACAGAATATTAAATTTGTATGTGGGGGCTCTTGGGTGGTCAGTCAGTTAAGCGTCCGACTATTGATTTCAGTTCAGGTCATGATCTCAGGGTTGTGATAATCAAGCCCCGCATCAGGCTTTACTGAAATGAAATATACCCTACCTACAAAATACTAACACTATGGCAGTTGCCATCATCAGTAATTTCTCAAACCTATAATAAAGTAAAATACACATTTCTTCCTGTGTATTCTAGATGCTATATATAAGATTATAGCAAGGCTGTTAAAGCAATTCTAGTAATTGCCTAAAAATATATAAATGATAGGCAGAGAAGTTATAAAAGCAGAGGCTTGAATACCTATGGCAAAAGAACAGATGTTCTCATAAGACTTTCATTTGATATTTTAGGTCATTTTATTTTTTTAAATTTTAGCTCATTTTAAAAAAGATAACCAAAATATAAGATTTTTATAAAATATGAAACTGTAATGGTTAAAAGAAACAAATTACAATGACAAGTGATTATGCTACCTTATTAGACTTTATCTTAGGGTCAGAAGAATTCAAGATAATGTGGAAATACAAAAATTAAAGTTTTAAGTAACTACACATGGTCTTTCTTGTTAACCTAATTCCCTATCTTTTTGTGACAACTTAGAAAAAATGTCTCTACTTGGCTCATTTGAAAATATCAAATTTTGCCCTTTGGAAATAAAAAACAAAATCTAGAATAATTTCAAGAAACCAAAGTTTTCAGTTTATAGTAAATTAAACTAAAAAAAAAATTTTTTTTTTTTAAGATTTTATTTATTTGAGGGAGAGAGAATGAGAGACAGAGAGCATGAGAGGGAGGAGGGTCAGAGGGAGAAGCAGACTCCTCGCCGAGCAGGGAGCCCGATGCGGGACTCGATCCCAGGACTCCAGGATCATGACCTGAGCCGAAGGCAGTCGCTTAACCAACTGAGCCATCCAGGCACCCCTAAACTAAAATTTTTATGAGGTGATTTCTCTTTACTTGAAAGCTGTTTTAAATTTAGGTTACAGACCTCAGGTTTTGATGAATTAAGAATCTCTGGGCATTTGGGCAGATCTTAGTTCTCCATCTGACCCTATTCTTTACTGAAATACATGGTTCATACATACCTCCTCTAACTGTTTCTTAAGATCCATTATTTCTTTTCTATATCTTTTCAGGAGAGCTTCATCACTTGATACCTCATTAACATAAGGAGTATTCTTCATATATTTGGCAGTGCTGGCAAACTGGGGAGAAATACAAGAGTGTTAAGTGTTCAATATAAAAAATTAATTTAATTGATAATATTTAGGTTTCTTATAATTAAATTTTATAAAGAAAGATCCATACTCTTCCCCGGTGGCTTAGTACTTTTGAACATGGAGAGTATTCTATGTCCTTGTAACTTACCCTGGCTTCTAGTCTTCAGAAGAGCGAAGGAAATATCTTGAAGACGGATGGATGCCAACAGAGAACCTACAAACACTGGCTTACTGGAATCCCATCCACCCTTCAAAGTCCAGTGCAGCTGCCCCCTCTACTCTGAAGCTTTGCTTCCACTTGAAAGTATCTCTCCTTCCTCTGAACTCTATTCTACTTATTAATAGTTAATTAATCCAGGCAATCACATTGGAAGACCGGTCTTACCTTCCCTCTAAGACTATAAACTGTGAGGTCAGGGACTGAACCTTTTATCTTTGTTTCTCTGACACTACATTGATCCAGTGCTCAGTAACTATTGAGAACAACATTTCTTAGAGTGTAAGTAGCAGAAGTAACTGTAAGTAGGTCCATGAAGGTGACCATTAAATAATACTGAATCCTTGAGACAGCTGTTCTATTGACATTTCTCATTTTTCCTTTTTTTAACAGAAAATGTAAGCCTTAGGCTCAGAGCAAAGGCAAGCAACAATCAGCTAGCAGGAGTTCAAGAGTTATTTTGTTATAAACACACACACACACATATTTGTTGAAAATGATACTAGTTTTTCATTCATGGGACTGAGACAAAGTTTCCTTCTACAATAAGTAGAAAAAGTGAGTTTTTTTTTTTTAAAAGAAAAATAGTATGATAGTGTTGGATGTGGCAAAAATTATGGAGGTGGGATATGAATGATTGAAATTTGGGAAAATAAAGGAATACTATTTAGTAGGCAATACATCAGTTTTATTGCAGCAGGTATGTTATGTCATTTAAAAAAGATACCTAATTTTAGTGGGTAATTTTTTCTGCTTAAAGATGATTTTCCCCCATATTGAAATAAAAATCAAACTCACCTGTAGAGTAGTAAGGGTTTCATCAAAAGACACTGGAGTAATTGTGCAGATAATACGTGTCTTTGCATTTCCTCCCAAGGAATTCTGGAGAATTCGTGTTAATTTACTATCTCGATAATTTATGAAACCACTTAGGGAGAAAGGGGTTTGGGGAAAAAAACAGTAAGAATTTTTATACAACAACAGCGGTTGGTTTTTAATGCAGAACCTTAAATTAGCTACAGTTTAAAAATTCTTTACAGGTTACCTGAGGCAGATCAAAACTACTAACTATATCATATTTAAGATAAAAAGTAAATTTAGTAGGTCACAGTCATATGTCTTAGAAGCTAGGCATGCTCACAGAATCACAAAAGCTTTTTAATACAGGGAAGAAATCAGTACATTATTTGAGTGTTACTAAAGTATTACAATTTTCAACCTCACGCAAAACATAAGCATCAATAAGTAAATGTACAATGGAATAAACTTACCCAACTTGTCCATCACTAAGTTTCTTGATCACTTGTCCCAAAATAAATAAACTTCTATTTATATTACAGCCTTCCTTGAGTCGCACACCTGCATTTATTAGGCAAATATGAAAATGAAAGTTGACCTCTGTACTAAATGATGAACTTATTTATCAGTAAGTTATAAAAGAAATGAGAAATTAAAGGGTCAGATGGTAAAGTCTGTGCTTTGGATTGGATCTGAGCCCACTTTCTTCTTTTTTTTTTTTAATGTTTTATTTATTTATTCATGAGAGTCAGAGAGAGAGAGAGAGAGAGAAGCAGGCTCCCCGCCTAGCAGGGAGCCCGATGTGGGACTCGATTCCAGGACCCTGGGATCATGACCTGAGCTGAAGGCAGACGCTTAACCATCTGAGCCACCCAGGCGCCCAATCTGAGCCCACTTTCAATGCCTCTCTCCCTATTCCTCCAACCTATTAAGTAAACTAGAAATGCTATCACCTGAGAGAAAGAGCAAAAAGAAACAGATGGCTAAGGAAAAATAAAATCAGAGGGAAGAAAAGTTCATTTCCTAAAAGAGTCTGTCTAACTCCTCAGTTCAAATCTGTTTTTTTCCAAACCTCCAAATATAGGCAACTATAGACTTTTTTTTTAATTTTAAAGATTTTATTTATTTATTTGACAGTGAGAAAGATAGTGAGAGAGGGAACACAAGCAGGGGGAGTGGGAGAGGGAGAAGCAGGCTTTCCGCTGAGCAGGGAGCCCGATGCGGGGCTCGATCCCAGGACCCTGGGATCATGACCTGAGCCGAAGGCAGACGCTTAACGACTGAGCCACCCAGGCGCCCCTAGGCAACTATAGACTTAACAACAAAATTAATTCCTATAGACTCACAACCAACAAAGTTCTAATTTTTAAGCTAATATGCTCATATGGCTCATATATCACCAAAAAAAAAAAAAAAAAGTACACTGAAAAGCTCTCTCCTACTCTTATGCTCCATTCAAACAGTTCCTATCCTCCTACCAGGAAACCACTTTTATTAGTTGACTCTTGCAGAGATTTTTACGAATACAAGTTCACATATATTTATTTCTTCCTTTTCCTTTTTACACAAATAGTAGCACATTATATATGCTAATTTGTACTTTGCTTCTTTTTTTACTTCGCAATATATCCTATCATTAAACACTGGTGTTTTTCACTCTTTTTTATAGCATAAAATTCCACTGTATGGATGTATCACAATTTATTCACTCAGCACCCTACTGAGGGACATGTAGGTTTTCAATCTCCCACATATACAAAAGGTACTACAACAAATAGTTTTGGACAGCTGTTATTTCACAGGTGCATGATTCAGCTGCTGCTGTAATATTTCTGCTTAACATGCAGGCTTAAAACACGAGCAAATATTTCTTGTTCACAGGTTGTAGGATCCACTGGTTTGGTGGATATAGGCCATGCTCAGATGAGTGTCTCTGTGTCAGGCTGTAGGAAATTGACATAGAAAGGTCTGACATCTTCATGATTTCGAAACTTCCTAAGTATGCTTTTCCATTTGTTTAAGTATTTAATTATGTCCTTTAGGTCTGTTTTAAAGTTTTCTTTATTTTGGCCTTAGGTAATTTTTGTTGAGTTTCTACCTAGGTATTAGATCTCTTAAGTCATTATTGTAAATGGATGGAGTCTTTTTGTACACTAAATATTCGAACTGGTTGTTGTTTGTTAGTTATTAATGTCTGTATATTAATTTTATACTCCATCACCTTTCTGAATTTCCTTACTAATTATGAAAATCTGGTTTTCATCGCACTCTCACAAGCTTTGCAGCTATGCAATCTTATCAACTGCATAGTTTAGCTTTTAATTGATGCTATAGTAGCCTAGATAATTTGCCAGATATAGGAGCTGCTTTTAAATGAACTTTAAAAAAATTTTGTTTTTGAAATATTTGAGAGAGAGAGAGAACACGAGAGAGGTGAGGGGAGGGAGAGAGAAAATCTCAAGCAGGCTCCATGCCCAGTGGGAGCCTAACACAAGGCTTGATCTCACAACCATGAGATCATGACCTAAACCGAAATCTAAAGTTGGACACCCAACTGACTGAGCCACCCAGGTGCCTCCAGATGCTGCTTTTTATGTTAAGGACTTTCATCACAAAATTACTATCTTCATTAGTTTCTAAAGTGCAAGGTAGCTCTTTTTTTTTATTCTGTAAAAGAACAAGATGACATTGAGACCAATACATTTATGAGTTTCCATTACCTTCAGCGCCTGTTTGAGCAGCTCTTTCACTGCCTGCAAGGTCAACCAAATTCTGTAAGATAGATGAAAATAAACCTTTAGGAAGGGTAACTTGAACTAAAAAAACCCAACTACTGAAAACAATTTTTAACACACAGTCTATTTGCATACTCCATTTGGATGCTTGTCTTTCATTCCACTGTTTAGGCTTTCCCCTTTCTGAGTCAGATTGATCTATATACCTTGTTCCTTCTTTATAATATATCCTCCATAATGCTGTCAGAATAGCTTCTCCATTTCCTACACAAAGTTCAAAACGTTACTGGTGAATATGATACTTTACAATCTGGCACTTGTGTTGCTCCAGCTGTAAATCTACCCATTACTCACTCAGAATTCTAACTGACCTACTCGCTATGCCCTAAATGCCTCATGTATTTCTATGCTTCCAAGAGCTACCTTCTGACATTCCCTTTGTTTAATCAGTCCTAATGTTCTAGTCTGCCCCTATTCCTTATTCAGGACCAAAGACGATTGTTACCTCCCTAGTAAAACTTTGCCACCTTTATCCGTCCTCTCCCACACCTTGAATGAACTGCTCTTTCAATCATGTACCCAGCGGTCTTTAAAGATACGACTTATTCTTTCCTGTGCTGAGCTAGTCATTTGTGTCTATGACTACACTGTAGCATCTTTAAAAGCATGGGCCTCTTCATTTCACAAATATTATTGACAAAAAAGTGACTGCCCGTCGTGCTCCAGGCAGTGTGTTAGGTGCTAGGGATATGACAGTGAACCAGACAAATAAGTTCTCTGCTCTCACAGAGCTTTTATTCCACATGGGGCAGGATGGGGAGAGAAGGACATTCATGAGAAATGAGAAAAAGACACATAAGAAACACATCATTGTAAGTGTAATATAGGTAATTTAAGTAGAGTGTCCGAAGTGGAAAGAGGAAGGTACAGAGCAGGTGCTTCAGACCAGGTGGTAGGAAAGGCCTCCCATTAAGCTAGGATTGAGAATGACAGGGAAGAGGGGCCAGCCATGCAAAGATCAAGGGAACCATACTCTAGGTAGAAAGAATAGCCTGTACACCCAGTCACAAAGCAGAAATGAGCTTGGTATATTCAAAAAATAGAAAGGGCAGCATGGCAGAGTTGGTGAAGTAGAGATGGGACAATATAGGGTAAGAGAAGTAGATAGGGGTCAGACTGTGCAGGGCACTGTAAGGAAGAGTAAGAGCTCTGGATTTTCTAAATGCGACGGGAAAGGGTTTAAACAAGAGAGTGACAGTCATATCTTTTTTTTTTTTTTAAAGATTTTATTTATTTATTTGAGAGAGAGAATGAGATAGAGAGAGCATGAGAAGGGGGAGGGTCAGAGGGAGAAGCAGACTCCCTGCTGAGCAGGGAGCCCAATGTGGGACTCGATCCCGGGACTCCAGGATCATGACCTGAGCCGAAGGCAGTCGCTTAACCAACTGAGCCACCCAGGCGCCCTGACAGTCATATCCTGATTTAACTTTCTGGCCCCTGGACTGGAGAGGGGCAAGAGTGGTAGCAGGGAGTCCAGTCAGGAGGCTCCTGCAGGAATCTGACTGAGAGGTGATGGTGGCCTGGGCTAGGGAGGTAGCCGTGGAGACAGTAAGTGGTGGAGGGATGTCTTTATTCTTTTAATCTCAGAGCCGTACTATGCTCAGAACATGATGAAGGCTCAGCAAATATTCTTAATGCATTAAAACAAATTCAGAGATTTAAATTCTGTCTCTCTGTGGACACTTTCAGGGATGGGCAGTACTTATGTACTCCTGCTTTAATTATGTCCTATCTAGTTTGAAATAACAGTGGGACACACAATTATAGTCATCTTTACAAAGACATGAATTAGAACTCAGAGACTCTAGATAAAATAAATGTCTGACTATCATCAACACAGAAATGATAACAGAATGTCTGGGGGCAAACACAGGAAGTAAGAAAGGCCACAACACTCCTATGTTTTTGATAGGAGGGTAGGAAAAAGAAGCCACAAAGGATATAGAGAAGGAGCAGAACTGAAAGAAGCTAGATATTATGAACCAGAAAGATCAAAAGACACTGAAAAAAAAATAATAAATAAAGGCCACTTCCAAAGAGCCAGAAAATGACTTTTTTGGGGAAGACTTCTTTCCAAGAAGATTCTTAGAGTAAGTCGGAAGGTGAAGGGTTGAGCCAGATGGTATCTATAGTCCCTAGATGATAGAGCATCAAAGAATATGGAAAAAGTCACCAAATGGATCACTGAATATGTCAAGAGTATTAAAACTAAATTATTAAGAGAAACGTTAAAATTGTAGTGAAATATCACAGACTGGGTTTAGAAAACAAAACAGAAGTTACGTTTTGTGTTTTTGTTGTTGCTAAATCAAAGCAAGACCAGTATACTAAAATAAATTTTATGCTAGTACAATAAAGTAACTGAGGTGAACTGAATTAGATATTTAATTAAGACTCTGATTTTTCAAATCTGAAAGTGAAAAAACATATTATAGATTTATTATTTTTTCCCTGAAGTTTTCAAATCAAATAGAGTAATCTTCAGTCATATCCTAGATGAAGCTAAAAAATTTAGACCGTGAAGACAGAGAATATTGGCAAGGAACAGGAAGGAAGCACAGAAAATGAGAGAGAAATGATATAGTACAGCAAGAAGGAAATGGGAGGTTTATTTATGTGGAGAAAGGAAAGTTTGCATAATGTATATATTCACTATTTAACAAACAGGTATTGAACATAAACTATGCATAATGTGTTGAGGCTATAAAGATGAATAAGATATCACTCTTCCCTTCAAGGGATTTATAGTCTAAAACACTATGTTTATAATATAAAACATCTCCTTATTATATTTAAGAATATACTTGAATAATGTGATTTACTATTTAACAGTCCCAGCTAGTTTTTGTTGATCCCATGGTCTCAATTCTATTGGCTGAGACAAAACAAAAACAACAACAACAAAACTGAACGGCCCCCACCCCCATTCCAAGAACACTCTAACTCTTAAATGCATATGGAAAGCCTCCCGCCCAAGAACTCTGGTTAGGAAAAGTCCTTCCATCTAAATTTTAGGAGAGGCAACCATAACATAACAGGAAGAAAGACCCTCTGAATTCTTCCTATGTTTTAGCTAGTAATCTCATGTCTACAAAAGAGACTAAACTACCAATTTATACATGTTTTTGCCTGTTTAGTTCAGTTAACAATTCTTATGAAACCAAACATCCAGCAGCCAAATTAAATCATGCTTTGGCCCATACAGTACAGTACCATGGTCCATCAATACTCACCAAATGGGACACTTTGACAGATCCTTCACAATTGGAAGGTTCCCCTTTCTCTCTACTTTCCAAAATCTAGACAGAAAAGAAAACTTGTAAAAAATTAGTGCATTTTTTTTTTTTTTAAGATTTTATTTATTTATTTGACAGACAGAGACATAGCGAGAGAGGGAACACAAGCAGGGGCAGTGGGGGAGGGAGAAGCAGGCTTCCCGCTGAGCAGGGAGCCCGAGGTGGGGCTCCATCCCAAGACCCTGAGATCATGACCTGAGCTGAAGGCAGGCGCTTAACGACTGAGCCACCCAGGTGCCCCAAATTAGTGCATTTTTAATTGGAAAGGCCAAACAGAGAGTTACCTACCATCCTAAAAATAGTATGAGAGCGACTGCTTCTTTGATTCATTTTTGTAATTCCATAATGTCTATTCTCTGTAAAAAGTAAGTCATATTTCAGCTGTATACATTAAAATCCAAAGAAAAACATTAACTTTTATTTTTAAGAGTGAAAAGTGTGATTTGAAGCCAAATACATTTAACGGAGTAGTTTTTACAAGTGTTTTGGGGAAATACAGTATAAAGTCTTACTTTCTCCTTTTGTGATCCACTTCAAAGCCATTTCTGATGTATAAACAACTTCTTCTGTGAGATCAGCCACATACACATTCCTCTGAAACAAGTTTAATTATGAGAAGAGTAGAGAAGAAGTCACTAAAAAGTGTGAATCTCAAAAAGAAGGTGTCAACTATTACAGAATTCATTTGTGGAAGTTACAAGTGGAAAATGTATGAAAATAACAAGTAAACCTATAATATGTACAATTTATTTCCTATACCAAAGCACAGCAAATTCTAACCTGATACTTCCATCTTGCTCTTTTTTAAGGCACTTATACCAAAATATAATAGCTGTCAATGTTTAAGAACTATACATATTGCTCATATGCTGTCTCTATAAACACTTAAGAAAAAATAAACCATACAAACAGGAGACAGTTTGAAAAATATAGAAATTAAAGGGAAATGTTCAAGAATAATAACCCCAATAAGCAAGTCTATTTTTAGAGCTACTTCAACTCTGTTACTCACATTGAAGTCTTCCCGAATTATTAAAGGCTTCATTTTTTGAGTGTCACAGAGTAAGTCTGTAATGGTTTCATTATATATCTCCATGTAAGACACACGTAAGAGAAATTCCCTGTCAGGAAACTGGAAGAAAAAAAAAAGTGTAAAAACATCAGAGATCATCCATTTGTGAAAACCTAATATTGAATACCTATGTGCTAATATTAAATATTAAAATATTCTGAGAAATTATCTTTGCAAAGCAAACAAGAAACAAAACCTCATATGGTTTTATATTGATGATAAACACAAAATATAAAAGTATGTTTCAGGAATAATGAAAAGTATAGTATCAAATAATGAGGAGAGCACCCAGTCCAACTCTCTAAACTCAAAATAAAACCCTACCAACGAATGGTCAAATAAGGACATTAAAAATCATTAAAACAGTAATGAAAAAATAAACTTAAAACCAACTCTGGGGCGCCTGGGTGGCTCAGTCGTTAAGCGCCTGCCTTCGGCTCAGGTCATGATCCCAGGGTCCTGGGATCGAGCCCCGCATCGGGCTCCCTGCTCGGCGGGAGGCCTGCTTCTCCCTCTCCCACTCTCCCTGCTTGTGTTCCCTCTCTAGCTGTCTCTCTCTCTGTCAAATAGATAAAAAAAAAATAAAAATCTTTAAAAAAACCAAAAAAACAAAAAAAAACAACTCTTAGTTAGGTTGCTTATTCTGGCCTCTTCTCTACCTCTACTTTTCTCTGCTCCTTAATAATCACTTGTAGGTAAATAAAGGCAAGGAGGAGCTAAGCATTCTTGAAAGATTTTCCTGTTCCTTAACACCCACTTTTTGGTGTGATTAGTGCTGTTTCAGGATTCAAGGGAAAGACTGAAAGAACTTTAAGCTCTACAAAGTAAGTCTGTGAGGGAAAAAGTTAATCTATGTTATGCCTTCTTTACCGATGGCTAATGAAGATATAACTATCAACCTACTTCCTTTCATCATTACAAGAGACTATTACTACTTTTACCTGTATGTACCAGAAATTTAGCTAAGGTATTTACCTTTTTAATTTTCTGGAAAATGTCATGAATTGCCCTGGGTATTACTCCCAAATAATCCTCTGAACCCATCATGGTGTATGTTTTTCCTGAAGCAGTCTGACCATAGGCAAATATGGTACCTGTAAAAACAAAACACCCACACATGCAAAGATTAAAAATGAATCTATAGGGTGTAAAACTATCAATAATTGAAAAGAGAACCAATACTAAAATATCTCTACAGTGAATACAAACCATTGTAGCCTTGTATGGCAGAATCTATGATTGGTACTGCTATTTCTTCATACACATTTTTAGTAGTTTCATTACTGTGAAAGACACGATCTAAAAAAAAACCACACACATAAACACAGAGGTTAAATCAAACAAATGAACTTTGTTTTCTTTCTTAGTAGTTGTCCAAAGAAATAAAATTGTCAGGATATGGTAAGATAAAATATTTAGGACACAATATTCTCTTCAACTTATTGGTCCTTTGAAAATATACTTCTCTATAAGGTGAGATGTGTTGGTCCTCACAAAGAAAAAATACAAGTCAGACTTCTCAACTATCCTATGTGCTTTTAAGAGGCAGTAGGGCATAGTGGCTGAATTCAGGCATATAGAATCAGACTATCTGCAAATCTGGTTCTACCACTTATAAGTTGTGTGACTTTGGGCAAGGAGATTGATGTCTCTGTGCCTCAATTACCTAATCTGTAAAATGGATATGTATTCTCTTCCTCATAGAATTACTATGAACATATGGTTAATACTTAGGAAATGTGAACTATTACTATGCTTTGAGAAATTTTAAAGTTTATAACATATTTGACAAGAAGGCCTAACTCAAACTAAGAAATGCACATATATGGAAAAGGAGACCTGAACAAAGCTGAAAGGTTACAGGGAATGACTAGCTGGCCGGCTGCTAAAGGAGGCTGGGTTCACAGTAGCATTTGTGCTGATGAGTTCACTAGTCTAGGATGTGGTTCTCTGCTTTTGTTAGCATAATTAGCACATTAAAAATGGACTACTCTTTCAACGGTGGCCTCATAGTAAAAATCTCATAAGAAATGGATTTGTAAATCAGGAAGGAAATGTATCCACCTGCAACAAGAAATTCAGTGGTCAGACTGCTTGCATTCTGACCATACATCTGCTCTGTTTGCAGAACTAAATGGAAACAAAAGTGCCATCTGAAGGCTGCTTAGGGGTTATGATTTCAGAGCAAGGAGAGATGGTAGAATGATTCAAATCTTCATGCCATTTGCTTTAGATGGGTGGATAAATCTAAATCTTCTATGGGCATACATAGCTACTGAGAACCTACAGATCATGTGTCTGAATGCTTATGTATCCCTCACTCTTGGTTTTATAATCTCTGGGATATATTGCTTTACCTTTTTAAAACTTATGTTAATGCTCTAAAACAGTCCTTTACCAGAAATTGTTTCCTCTTCTATAGATCTTTGCTCCAAAACCTTTTATGATGGCTTTCTAGTTTAATGCTAGTTCAACAACCTAGCCATTCTTACTCCTCAAGTTGTTGAGAGGACCTCACTGTTGTCCTGAGGTGCCTAAGTGGCAGCATGCTAGTGTGGCTGGATTTGAAGTTTGACTCTTCCATTTGCTGGCTGTATGACTCCAGGCCTATTTCAGTTCATCACTGAAATAGAAAGGTACCTACAGTATAAGCTTGTTAGGAGGATTAATGAGTTAATCTGTATGACATGCTTAGAACTGTGTCTGGCACATTGTCAGCAGTACATCCATATTAAATCAACACACAAATCAGCCTAGTCAACCTTTAGGGTCTGCATGTCCCTGTGTCCTAATTAGCTCACTCATCCTGCAGGTCCCAGTGTCACTGGTATCCTTTTAGACACATAGACCAGTTAGATCCGCTATAAACTCTCACAAAGCATATGTCAACACAGATGTGATTACTCCTTTAAAGGCGCTCTCACCATGTAAGTTTCACAAAAGCTGGGGTAGGTCTCTGCTCTATTCCAGCACACAAAGAAGGAATATCTTTACTATTTATTCTTTAGAGAATTTTCTTAAAAGATGAACCATGAGAGACTATGGACTCTGAGAAACAAACTGAGGGTTCTAGAGGGGAGCGGGGTGGGGGGATGCGTTAGCCTGGTGATGGGTATTAAAGAGGGCACGTTCTGCATGGAGCACTGGGTGTCATACGCAAACAATGAATCCTGGAACATTACATCAAAAACTAATGATGTAATGTATGGTGATTAACACACCATAATAAAATAAAAAAAAAATAATGGTGGAAAATATATACTAAACTGAAAGAAAGATCTTAAAGATGACTTGACATTAAGCAACATATTTTAGGCTTATGGGGTTTTAGGCCACAAATAAACTAATGAATAAGAGGAAGAAGTATTAGTTTCAACCATATGGCACTATAACTATAATTTCATTTTATTTATTATTTTTTTTTTTTAAGATTTTATTTATTTATTTGAGAGAGAGACAGACAGCACAAGCAAGGTGAGGGGCACCCTGCTGAGGGACAAGAGGACTCCCTGCTGAGCAGGGAGCCCGATGTAGGGCTTGATCCCAGAACTCCGGGATCATGACCTGAGCCAAAGGCAGATGCTTAACTGACTGAGCCACCCAGGTGCCCCTATAACTTCATTTTATTTTATTTTTTTTTAAAGATTTTATTTATTTATTTGAGAGAGAGAGAAAGCATGAGGGGGGGAGGGTCAGAGGGAGAAGCAGACTCCTCGCTGAGCAAGGAGCCCGATGTGGGACTTGATCCCGGGACTCCAGGATCATGACCTGAGCCGAAGGCAGTTGCTTAACCAACTGAGCCACCCAGGTGCCCTATAACTTCATTTTAAATATCAATTTATTATCTTACTTATCATACATGATGGATGAACAATTTTTTAAAGTTTCCACTGAAGCAGTTTATAGAAGGCTTAGTCTGATCTTTAATGACAAATCCAGTATTATTGATAAGACTTTTATACTCCTAATAGGAAAAGGATAACAGATTAATTTTTGATGCTATTATAAACCTACCAAAACTGAAGGATTTACTGCCATCAACTTGATAAATAGCATTATTGTCAGTTTTCCAGTAAACTTGGGTATCTCCTCCAAGAGCTTCTTCTCTGAAAGAATAAAAACACTGCATTTTAGTATAACTGGTCATGGAAGTCATGTTATATGACAGATAAAAGATTCCATCTTCTGAAGAATATTTTAAAAGACAATATTGACTTATACTATATATTAGAAATTTGGAAAATCTGCCTTTGAGGGGTCAACACTTTTAAGTGGGGGGTCAGTGATCTCCTGCCTTCTCATGGGAATTTCCTTGTAAAGTTCTTCATTTCCACCCCCGCCTATCCAGTACTGGTTGCTGAAAAGATACATTCAAAATGCAACTCTGATTATGTCCCTCTTGCTCAAAACTTTAAAAAACCATCTGAAATTCTTAATATGGCACACTAGACTTGGATCATGTTTATTTCTCTCTTCAACGTTATCTTGCTCTAAATTCCAATATATATCTAACTCCATACGGCTACCTGAATGTCTCTTTCAAAATAAGAAATGCAGCCCCTCTGTGTCTGGAATACCTTGACTTACCTTTCCATTAAGTAATTTAACTATTCTTTCATTCTGACACCAGCCTTGTCCCTGGTGTCATCTCAGAGGGGTTAATGACTCCTCTAGCAAACACTCTCCACCTATCATAACACTTGTTACCATGTATTGTAATGGTTTATATAACTGTCTTCTAATGCATTAGATAATGAACCCTTTAAATATAGGAAATTCATTTTGATATTGTCATTTATTAAACACCTTGTGATATTTAACAATTATTTCTCAAACACAAAATATATTAGTATTCTGGAGTGAGTGCCAGAGCTAGAGAAGCAAAGACTTCATTTCTTCCCCTTTCTGTTTTTTCTCTATAGCATTTATTACTTCCGTAACATTATGTCAACTTAACATTCTATATTTTTTACTTTATTTCCTGTCTGCTCTAGAATGTGGATCTGACAGGGGCAAGGATGGTAGTGTCTGTGTAGTACTGTACACTGTACTAAAAAAAAAAAATCACGATTAATAAATATCAGCCATGCAACGTTCTGGATGTTGAATTCAGTCATTGAATGAAATCTTGAGTGCCTAGGAATACAATGCAGTAAGACAGACTAGTCCTTGCTCTCAAGGAATATACAGTGAAGAGGGAGAGGCAGTTAAGTGCAAAATGACCGACTGTGATGAGTGCCTGTAAGAATTATCCGATACGACTTCCTTTAAGGAATGGGGTGGGGTGGGGAGGCTCAGATGGAGAAAGGCAGTGCAGGGCCGGCGTCAAGGTCTTTAACGTTTGCCAGCCTGAGTTAAACGTTTAAGAGACTCCTACATATGCAAAGTATCTTCTAGATCCTCCGATCCTTCTCCGTCACTTACAGATAGGGACACAAAACCGGTAAGGGGCGGAGATACCAAGCAGCGGAACCGGGAAGGAGCAGCGGGGACTCTCCGGCTCAGGCCCGGACCGGAGCCCCCAGCGGGGTCCTGGTCTCGGTCTGGCCTACCTACCTGTTGTTGAGCGGCCGGACCCGCACGCAGACCGCGACAGCCCCTTCCTCTGCCATCCTGCCAGGCTAGACCCCAGAGAACTGGCGCAGACGCTCTACCTTCTCGGCCTCAGAGAGCACGGGCCGCCCCGCCTTTAAGTTTAAAATTTCCCAAACGCCGCGTCTGATTGAGCCGCGGCCGCATGACGTCACGGATTGTTCCACTGAGCCCAGCGCGGGGGCGCGAGGCCGGCGGCGCGTCCACAGATAAAGGGGGGGAGGTTAAAGGATGTGGAGGAGAGCCGGGTAGGGAGTCACAGAGAGGGGTTGCGGGATGCAGGCGGAGAGCGGCTATTCTGGCTAGAGCAGGGACAGCTATCATCCGCTAAAAGCGCCTGCAATGCAGGCAGCCGTTTACAAACTCCGTCCTCCACCTCACCCTAAAAGAGTTTGCAATCTGTAGGAAAAATAAGGCAGAGAATTGTTTTTTTCACCAGCAAGAGTTGAAACCTTTAAAGAATCCACTAACAGTTTTTTTTTTTTAATTAAAAACATCTCTAACGATAAGAATTTATTTATTTTATTTTATTTTTTTTTAACGATAAGAATTTAGTCACTGCACTGCTCAGAAACTTAAGAATCTTGTTGTGCTCCTTAGAAACTGAGTTTTATGTTTTCCTTTTCCTTTCAACTCCTGTTTCCGTTGGCTGTGAGTTCCTAAGAGGTTGTTTTAGAAAAAGAATTGTTGAGGACTGGAAAAACTCTGAGTAGTGAGGGGAACTTTTATTAGCAAAAGTGGGAAAATAATTCTGTCCCAGAAATAGTGCTGTTTTCTTTTTTAAAAATATGTATCATGGTAAAGTGTTAACATTTTCTTTAGGAGTGATTTCATTCCCTTTCTTAGTTGATTTAAGGAGCTTCAGGAATTATTCCCTTTCCCTCACCAAAAATCTGCAGTTACTAATAACTTTATTATTTAGAGGAGTAGAAAATTCTGGTGATTTAATAAAACTATTTTAGAAGGTAATTTGGCAATATCAGTAAAAAACTGAAGGCCCGTGCCTTTTATGCAGGCAATTCTGCTTTTAAGATTTTATTTATACATATTTGAAGGACTGTGCAAGGATATATGTATATGGGTTGCAGCATTGTTTACAATAGCAAATGGCTGAAAACATGTTAAATGCTGATAAATAATAAATATGAGACTAGTTAAATAGATGGCATTTTATCAATACAATGAAATGATATGTAGCCAGTACAAAGAATAATATAGCTCTTAATGTGAACTTTAGAAAGCCATTCAAAGTGTTTCATTAACTGAAAGAAACCCAAGGTGTGGAATTGTGTGCACAATATGATCCTGTTTGATATTTCAAAGGATATTTATATGTCTGGATATGCATACATAATTTCTGGAAAGATACACAGAATATACCTGATTTCCTTGGAGTGGGAGGACTGAGTTAGATTAATAGATTTACCTTCCATTGTATAGTATTTTATAATTATTAATATTTTAACCATGAAAATATTAAGTAGTTTTGTTCAACTTGAAGAAACTAGTTAATAGAAAAAAACAGTAAATAACAATGAGTTTGATCATTCAAGATTTGCTTAACCAGCTGTGAGCTAGTATAGACTACTCCTTTTTTTGTGGCTACACTGAGATGATACTTGGCTGTGCCTAATTAGATAAGACAGTGTTAAGAAAAGTATATTTTTAACTGATTTCTTAAAAATGGTAGTAAAATATTGCACATATTTAGTGGAGGGGAAGGAGCCTGTAAAGAGGAAGAAGGGACGTACAGTTAACGAGAGAAAGTCTCTGACAACAGAAAGGGGATGGGTTCAAGGGCACAGAGGATTTGCCTTTCATAGTTGTGCTTGTGATTATTGCCATGCTAGTCTTTGTTGTCATCATCGTAGCAGCTAACATTTATTGAGATTTACTACGTGCCAACTGCTCTGTTGTATGCTCTACATGCATTTTTTCATTTAATTTTATAAAATATGATCATCAGGAAATACTCATGAGCACCTACTGTGTGCCAGATGTAGCTATTACTCTCTTATGGGACATGGATAATGCCCAAATATACAGTGGTGATGAGTATTGAGAAGAAAAGTTAACAGCAGGTCGAGGAGAGAGAACGAGAAAGTAGGGGTGGGCTGGGGGTGCTAGTTTCTCATGAAACACATTTGTGGGAAGAAGTGGACAATAACATGTACGTAAAATAACTTTTGATAAGAGGAGGTGCCACTTTAGATGGGATGCTCAAGAAAGGCCTGAGGAGGGGACTCCTGAGGTGAGACCTATATGATAAGAATTAGCCAAACTTGGGAGGGTAGGGTACCTCTTTTACTTGTCCCAGACAGAGGGTCCCAGTCAGAGAACCCAAGGCTTGTCTGAGTTTGTCTTGTACATGTCTGAGGCATGAAAATAAGACCCCTGTGGCTGAAACATTTTAGGCAATGGAGAGAAGTGGGTGAGAGCCAGGTCCTGTGCGGCCTTGTGGGCTGTGATAAAATGTTTGGCTGTTATTGCAATGGTGAGGGAAAGTCGATGGAAGGTTTTAAGCAGGAGAGTAGAAAGGGATTCACTAATTTACTGAAACAAGATTTTCTTTTCTACTTCACTATGAACATAGAAGCAGCTAGCAGAAACTTTACACTGATTCCTGCCAACCTGGTTACCCACCTACTTGTCTGTGCCCATTTACCTCATCTTCCAGATTGTAACAACTGTCTGTCCTCCACTCTGAAAATTTCTCCATGTTTGCATTAGATCCTGCCCCTTCCTGCTTAACTTCTCTCTGTCTGATGTCCTCATGTCCCCTTCTCTAATAGACTGGTCTTTAGCAAACATATGCCTTAATTTCTTCCATCTTGGATATCTAATAGATATTGCAAACTTAAAATGTCTAATACCAAATTCGTGATCTTCTCCTCAAAACCTAGTGGATCTGCAGTTTTCCACCTCTCAGTTGATGGCAAGTCCACCCTTCCAGTTACCCAGACAACTACCTCTTTTCTCTCAAATTTGGTGTGCCTGAAAATTTTGTTGGGGCTACCTTGAGAATATTCTAGAATATGACCATTTATCACAACTTCTGCTACCTATCAGGTCCAAAATACCCTTATCTGTCACCGAACTCATCTCCATGTGTCTACCTTTGCCCACCCCCACTACCAGTTTATTCACAACACAGCAATTTGAGTGAATCTTTAAAGATATGTTAGGTCATATTAATGCTCTCTTAAGACCCCCAGTGCCACCCCCAACCCTGATTTTTCTCAAAATAAGACGCTAGTCTCAGCTATTTCCCTGACATGATATTGTCCCTTGTTATCCATCTGGCCTTACCCTCTACTACTCTCTTTCTTTGCTGTCTCCACTACAGCCACAGTGGTCTCTTGACAGTTTCTTAAATACTGGACAGGCACCATCTAAAGGCCTTTGCACTGGCTGTTCTCTGCCTGGTAGGCTCTTACCATAGATATCCATGTTTTCCTTCTTCCATAGTTAAATGTGGTATCTGCTCAGAGCTCACCTTCTCAGAACTCTCTCTCTCTATATAAAATAGCAACTCTCTTGCCTGCAACTTCTTTCTTTACTCTTCTTTTAAAAGATGACTTACAACTTTCAGAAATGATATGTATGTATGTATCAATTTATGTACATATTATTTGTCTCCTCCCACTAGAGTGTCAGCTCTATGAGGTTAGCAACTTCTTTTTTGTTTATCACTTACCCCCTGCACCTAGAAAGAGATTTAGTGTCTAGGAAACATTCAATTACAAAATTGCTTATTCAGGAGGAGGAGGAGCAAGATGGCGGAGGAGGAGGAGACCTGGATTTCGTCTGGTCTCAGGAATTCAGCTGGATAGGGATCAAACCATTCTGAACACCTACAAACTCAACAGGAGATCGAAGAAAAGAAGAGCAACAACTCTCTCATCAGAAAAGCGACCACTTTCTGGAAGGTAGGAGGTGCGGAGAAGTGAACCCGAGGCGATATTCGGGAGGATAGACGGCGGGGGAGGGGCCTCCGGCGGCCGCTTCTGGCAAGTGACAGAACCGCGGAGCACAGAATTGGAACTTTAGAAGTCAGCTCCGCTGAGGGACGTCACTCTGGTGGCTAAGTGGGGGGTGAAACCCTCGCGGGACAGTGTGGTCTCAGGAACCTCAGGGACACAGAAAGACCGGGGGTGCCTGAGTGCGGCAGAGCTCCCAGGTATCAGAGCGGGGAAGCCGGCTGCAGAGACGGAGCCGAGGCGCGGGCTCCCAGCTCGGGGTTGCCATACACCGTGATCCACAGCACAGTCGGGCCACTGCTCCTCCAGCAGGGACCCAACAAGCAGCAGATCTGGGGAGACTCACCTTTTTCCCCCAGGAGGAGCAGCGTGGGAGCGCACAGCAGGGATCTGCTGGGTTTGGAGACTCCACATGGGGTCGGGTGCCAGAGGTAGAAACGCGCGGTCACAGGCCGGGTGAGCATGGAGTGCGGCCGGAGACTGGGGAGACGGGAGTGACTGACTGCTTTTCTCTGGGGGCTCACTGAGGAGAGGGGACCCCAAGTTCTTGGCTCCTCCGGGGCGGAGATTGGGAGGCTGCCATTCTCACTCTTGTCCTCCAAAGCTGTACGGAAAGCTCGCAGGGAACAAAAGCTCCTGAGAGCAAACCCGAGCAGATTACTTAGCCCGGACCGGCAAGGGCGGGGCAATTCTGCCTCCGGCAAAGACATTTGGGAACCACGGCAACAGGCCCCTCCCCCAGAAGATCAGCGAGAACAGCCAGCCAAGACCAAGTTTACCGATCAATGAGAATGGCGGAACTCCAGCGCTAGGGGAATACTGCACATAGAATTCATGGCTTTTTTAACATGATTCTTTAGTCTTTCAAAGTTAATTTTTTTTTGACTTTTTTTTTTTAAATTTTTCTTTTCCCTTTTTCAACCAACATCTTATCAATCCCTTTTTTTTTTTTTTCATTTTTAGAGTCATATTCTATCCCTTCATAGTAGTTAACCTTATTTTTGGTATATATATATGTATATATACATATATATATATATATAAGTTCTCTCTTTAAAAATTTTGGGATACAGTTTCTTCTAACAGACCAAAATATACCCTAAATCTCTAGTGTATGGCTTTGTTCTAGTTTCCTGCCGGATCACATTCTCTCCCCCCCCCCTTTTTTTAAATTTCTCTTCTTTCTTTTTTCAACCAACTTCTTATCTTATCTTATCAATTCCTTTTATAAAATTTTTAATAATTTTCAACTTTACACTCATATTCCATCCCTTCATTGTATTTACCCTCATTTTTGTACATATATAAGCTTTTCTTTCTTTAAAATTTTGGGAGGCACTTTCTTCTAACAGACCAAAATATGCCCCAAATCTAGTATGTGGCACTGATCTATGCACCAGCCTGATCATATTTGATAATATTCTGTTTTTTGTTGTTGGTTGTTTGTTTGTTTATCTTTCTTTCTTTCCCTTTCTTTTCCCCAGGTTTCAGGTCTCTTCTGATTTGTTTAGTGTATATTTTTCTGGGGTTGTTGTTACCCTGTTAGCATTTTGTTCTCTCATTCATCTGTTCTCTGGACAAAATGACAAGATGGAAAAAATCACCTCAACAAAAAGAACAAGAGGCAGTACTGACTGCCAGGGACCTAATCAATACGGACATTAGTAAGATGTTGGAACTAGAGTTCAGAATGACGATTTTAAAGATACTAGCTGAGCTTGAAAAAAGCATTGAAGATATTAGAGAAACCCTTTCTGGGGAAATAAAAGAACTAAAATCTAACCAAGTCAAAATTAAAAAGGCTACTAATGAGGTGCAATCAGAAATGGAGGCTCTAACTGGTAGGATAAATGAGGCAGAAGAGAAAATTAGTGATACAGAAGACCAAATGATGGAAAATAAAGAAGCTGAGAAAAAGAGAAATAAACAACTACTGGATTATGAGGGCTGAATTCAAGAGATAAGTGATACCATAAGACAAAACAATATTAGAATAATTGGGATCCCAGAAGAAGAAGAAAGAGAGAGGGGCAGAAGGTATATTGGAGCAAGTTATAGCAGAGAACTTCCCTAATTTGGGGAAGGAAACAGGCATCAAAATCCAGGAGGCACAGAGAACCCCCCTCAAAATCAATAAAAATAGGTCAACACCCCAACATCTAAGAGTAAAACTTACAAGTCTCAGAGACAAAAAGAAAATCCTGAAAGCAGCTCAGGAGAAGAGATCTGTAAACTACAGTGGTAGAAACATTAGATTGGCAACAGACCTATCCACAGAAACCTGGCAGGCCAGAAAGGACTGGCATGATATATTCAGAGCATTAAACGAAAAAAATATGCAGCTAAGAATACTATATCCAGCTAGGCTGTCATTGAAAATAGAAGGAGATAAAAAGCTTCCAGGACAAACAAAAACTAGAGGAATTTGCAAACAGGAAACCAGCCCTACAAGAACTACCAAAACTGAACCAGGAAGAAATAGAAAACCTGAACAGACCTATAACCACTAAGGAAGTTGAAGCAGTCATCAAAAATCTCCCAATAAAGAAAAGCCCAGAGCCAGATGGCTTCCCAGGGGAATTCTACCAAACATTTCAAGGAGAATTAATACCTATTTTTCTGAAACTGGTCCAAAAAATAGAAATGGAAGGAAAACTTCCAAACTTGTTTTATGAGGCCAGCATTACCTTGATCCCAAAACCAGACAAAGACCCCATCAAAAAGGAGAATTACAGACCAATATCCTTGATGAACATGGAGGCAAAAATTCTCACCAAAATACTAGCCAATAGGATCCAACAGTACATTAAAAGGATTATTCACCAAGACCAAGTGGGGTTTATCCTTGGGCTCCAAGGTTGGTTCAACAACCACAAATCAATCAATATGATGCAATACATTAATAAAAGAAAGAACAAGAACCATATGATCCTCTCAATAGATGCAGAAAAAGCATTTGACAAAGTACAGCATCCTTTCTTGATCAAAGCTCTTCAGAGTATAGGAATAAAGGGTACATACCTCAATCTCTTAAAAGCCATCTATGAAAAACCCACAGTGACTATCATTCTCAAAGGGGAAAAACTGAGAGCTTTCCCCCTAAGGTCAGGAACATGGCAGGGACGTCCACTATCACCACTGCTATTCAACATAGTTTTGGAAGTCCTAGCCACAGCAATCAGACAACAAAAAGAAATAAAAGTCATCCAAATTGGCAAAGAAGTAGTCAAACTCTCACTCTTTGCAGATGATATGATACTTTATGTGGAAAACCCAAAAGACTCCACCCCAAAACTGCTAGAACTCATACAGGAAATCAGGAAAGTGGCAGGATATAATATCAATGCACAGAAATCAGTGGCATTCCTATACACCAGCAAGACAGAAGAAAGAGAAATTAAGGAGTCGATCCCATTTACAATTGCACCCAAAACCATAAGATACCTAGGAATAAATCTAACCAAAGAGTCAAAGAATCTGTATTCAGAAAACTTCTATATACTCATGAAAGAAAGTGAGGAAGACACAAAGAAATGGAAAAACATTCCATACTCATGGATTGGAAGAACAAATATTGTGAAGATGTCAATGCTACCTAGAGCAATCTACACATTCAATGCAATCCCTATCAAAATGCCATCCACTTTTTTCAAAGAAATGGAACAAATAATCCTAAAATTTGTATGGAACCAGAAAAGACCCCGAATAGCCAGCGGAATGTTGAAAAAGAAAAGCAAAGCTGGTGGCATCACAATTCCGGACTTCCAGCTCTATTACAAAGCTGTCATCATCAAGACAGTATGGTCCTGGCACAAAAACAGACACATAGATCAATGGAACAGAACAGAGAGCCCAGAAATGGACTCTCAATTCTATAGTCAACTTATCTTCGACAAAGCAGGAAGGAATGTCCAATGGAAAAAAGACAGTCTCTTCCACAAATGGTGTTGGGAAAATTGGACAGCCACATGCAGAAGAATGAAACTGGACCATTTCCTTACACCACACACAAAAATAGACTCAAAATGGTTGAAAGTCCTAAATGTGAGACAAGAATCCATCAAAAACCTTGAGGATAACACAGGCAGCAACCTCTTCAACTTCAGCCGCAGCAACTTCTTCCTAGAAACATCACCAAAGGCAAGGGAAGCAAGGGCAAAAATGAACTATTGGGACTTCATCAAGATAAAAAGCTTTTGCACAGCAAAGGAAACAGTCAACAAAACCAAAAGACAACTGACAGAATGGGAGAAGATATTTGCAAATGACATATCAGATAAAAGGCTAGTATCCAAAATCTATGAAGAACTCATCAAACCCACAGCCAAAGAACAAATGATCCAATCAAGAAATGGGCAGAAGACATGAACAGACATTTTTTCAAAGAAGACATCCAAATGGCCAACAGACACATGAAAAAGTGCTCAACATCGCTTGGCATCAGGGAAATCCCAATCAAAAGCTCAATGAGATACCACCTCACACCAGTCAGAATGGCTAAAATTAACAAGTCAGGAAACAACAGATGTTGGTGGGGATATGGAGAAAGAGGAACCCTCCTACACTGTTGATGGGAATGCAAGCTGGGCAGCCACTCTGGAAAACAGTATAGAGGTTCCTCAAAAAGTTGAAAATAGAGCTGCCCTATGACCCAGCAATTGCACTACTGGGTATTTACCCTAAAGATACAAATGTAGGGATCTGAAGGGGTATGTGCACCCTGATGTTTATAGCAGGAATGTCCACATTAGCCAAACTATGGAAAGAGCCAAGATGTCCATCGACAGATGAATGGATAAAGAAGAAGTGGTATATATATACAATGGAATATAATGCAGCCATCAAAAGGAATGAAATCTTGACATTTCCAACGACGTGGATGGAACTGGAGGGTATTATGCTAAGCGAAATAAGTCAATCAGAGAAAGTCATGTATCATATGATCTCACTGATATGAGGAATTCTTAATCTCAAGAAACAAACTGAGGGTTGCTGGAGTGGTGGGAGGTGGGAGGGATGGGGTGGCTGGGTGATAGACATTGGGGAGGGTATGTGCTATGGTGTGCGTTGTGAATTGCGTAAGTCTGTTGAATCACAGACCTGTACCTCTGAAACAAATAATACATTATATATTTAAAAAAGGAAGATAGCAGGAAGGGAAAAATGAAGGGGGGGACATCGGAGGGGGAGACGAACCATGAGAGACTATGGACTCTGAGAAACAAACTGAGGGTTCTAGAGGGCAGGGGGTTGGGGGGATGGGTTAGCCTGGTGTGGGTATTAAAGAGGGCACGTACTGAATGGAGCACTGGGTGTTATACGCAAACAATGAATCATGGATCACTACATCAAAAACTAATGATGTAATGTATGGTGATTAACATAATAAAATAAAATAAAAATTGCTTATTCAATCACTTCATAAGTACTTATTAACATAATTTCTGGAAAGCTGCACAGAGGACAACTAATCTTGGAGGGGAGGAGTGTGTTAGAAAACAGACCTACCTTTCATTGTATACTATTTCATAATCATTAATATGTTAATTAATGAATATTGTTTCTCTCAACTTTAAGAAATTAATTCATAGATACAAACTCTATGTAAAATAGTCTACTCATCCAGGATTGGTTTTGGTTAACTAGTATAGACTACTTTAAATTGTGAAGATGCTAGGCTGTATCTAACAAGATAAAACAGTGAAGGAAGCTATGTTTTAATTTGAGTGTTCAGGGAAGGCAAAGAGATTTGTTAAAAGATAAACTGAGGCATATTAAAAATTTTAAGTTTATTTGAGCAAAAATTGATTCGAATTGGGCAGCATCCAATCTAACAGAAAGGAGCCCCAAGGAGGTGTACAAAATGAGACTTTTATAGGCAGAAAGGAGTGAGAATAAGAAAGTCATACTAGGCAAAAAAAAAAAGCAGGTCAGTTATTGAAAAGTTTCTTTCCTTTAGGGGATAGGAGGGGTTTATCAAGTATATTACCGAACTCGTGCAGATTAGGTGATTCCTGATTGACGGAGTCCATTTCTGGGAGAGCTGAAACAGTAATTAAGTCTCAGTTTGGTGATGTGAGGCTTGGCATAAATAACTTTATTTTGGATCTTTTTGTTTGTTTATTTGTTTTTTAACAGATTGAACAACTTGTCTGAAGTTATAGAACTTCTGGAGAGAGTGGCTTAAGATTTGGTTGCATATCCTTTCTAAAAGGTACTTAGAACATTTATTGATTAATTTTTTTCTTACCTGGAAGTTTAACACATGCACATGATGAAAACATTTAAGTAGTACATGAAGAATCACAGTGAAAAATAAATCTTCTTGGCACATCTGATCCCCAGGGTGCCATTGTCAACCCAAAGGCAATTTTGCCATTTCCTAGAGTGTTATCCTCAAATTAATCTATAGATGTGCACATATATTTCTTTTCGTATATTGCGTATCTTTTTACAAAAATACCTGCTGTACATGCTGTGGTGCCCTTTGCTAAAAATGTGATCTTTACATATATATTTTCATTCAGTTTTGGAAGGTAAGGTGAATTTTTGAGGCATGTTAATTGCACACACTTCCATGTTGATGTTTAAATTACTGTTCCTCCCCCCCACCCAAACTGTGTTTATTTCTGCTGAAGCTGCAGAGGGCACTGTACATCTTCCAAAAGCATGGCATAGCCTTGAGTGTTTTGCAGTTCTTGAGTGTGGCACACATTTTAGGACTCAGAGAAGCTCCTGATACTAGAAATATGCATCACTTCAAATTATTCCCCTGTCCTCATTTATTTTATGCATTTCATATAAAATTAATTACAATATATATTTATACCATACTATTATCTTCAACAAGAATACTTTTTTCTTTACTAGATATAATGTTTAATTTCCAAAGCACAAGTCTTATCTTTAATTTTGCTATAACTATTTGTAATGATCACAAACATAGTATCCTTTTCCTTTTAATCATGGTTACATGGGATTTGTGTGGAAGCAGCACTGACCTGGGTCAGTCCAACTCCACCGTTTATAGGCTATGCCACAACACCAGAAAATTGTTTATCTATGTGATTTACCATTTTCTCATCCACAAAATGAGGAAATTGGCTGAGAGAATTTCTAGGATTCCTGTCAGCTTCAGTAAGTCTATAATGTCTTCATAAAAAGAGGAACTTATTAAAATTGAGTTTGGATGTGTGTCAGATAGAAGAGGAATGAGTGAGGGGGGCGGGCAAAGCCATGGAGCTTGCAGAGGATATCTCAGGTAGTCTCAGTGCTGCCGAGACGGATACGGTAGTCCACCAAAATCCATTCTCTTCTTTCTGGCCAGGAAGCAAGCCTTGCACTTAAAGCTGCTACTTCTAGGCCTCAATAATAAAAATTTCATGGGCTGGCTGACTTTTCCTCCCTTGTCCTTGATGAGCATCCTTCCTCTTTCCCTCAGTGACGGTTCCAAACCTCCCTCACTCTTCTCATGCGTGGGTCCCACCCTCATCCTTACTGAGAAACCAGGCAAGATGTCTCACCTCCCAGCTCTCCTACCCTTACAGACTATGCTCCAATTGACCCATATCCCACGAATTCTATTTTCACACACTTCTAGAGAATGAGGTGTTTGTCACCTCTGACAGACTGAGGCAGATTCTTCTGTTTACACCCTGAATCTGTCCTCTTCAGTCTTCTCCAGGACCCTGCTTCAGGAATTAGTCTCTATTTCAGAAAAAAAGGCTATAAAATGACAAAAAGAAGAATCACTCTAAAAAAGTTATCTGAAGTTGTTGAGTGAATATTCCTTATCACCTATCAAATTTCATCTTCTTTTTTTTTTTTTTAAATGTTTTATTTATTTATTCATGAGAGTCAGAGAGAGAGAGAGAGGCAGAGGCAGTGGGAGAAGCAGGCTCCCCGCCTAGCAGGGAGCCCGATGTGGGACTCGATCCCAGGAACCCGGGATCATGACCTGAGCCGAAGGCAGACGCTTAACCATCTGAGCCACCCAGGCGCCCTAAATTTCATCTTCTTTCTGTACTGAGAGAAGTAGCTGAAAATATACACGAAGTAACTGTCTTCTTGAAAATGTTTAATTGATATACTGTAACTAGAATGGGACCTAATAACATAATTTTTTTCAGGCCTAGAGCTGTCTCTGAAGTGTAATCTCTGGAATATGTATATACCAGTAATATTGAGAACCACATCATTTCATTCCAGGATCCACAAAGGGCATTGCATATGTAATTAGCAGAACAAATGACCATGTGGGGCACATACTTTTACACTTGCATGGTGGGTAAGAATGATTGTTTTGATTACGATTTTCATGTATTTTTTTTTGCTTCTTTGACTTTTACAATCTTTAATGTGTATGTGTTCTTACCAGAGGATACACTGACCTTTTAAAATAAAATATTTATTTAATTTGGTGAAGTGTAAGATTTGCTCACCAGTAAAACACCCTGGTTTAACCTTACTGTTATGTATGTTTCTCTTAAGTATTGTAAGCATGGCTACATTAGTTTTTGAAAGTTATTTTGAAATACATTTGCAAATATATGCATGGGAACAACATTAATTTTCTTGGTACCCAGAATAATCACAGAATGCGTTTATTTGAAAACCTAATAGTAGCACTTGCCACAGTCAAACATTGAGCTTTTTGCCAGAACGTACTCTTAATTGTTTTTCAGTTTTTTCTTAATAGGTTTGTAATTTGATCTCTTTGTGAGATAACCTGTCATCTTATGAGAAACTGTTGGAGAGTTAACTGAAAGTAGAAGCAAATCCCAGGGAACCCCTAAAAAATAGCTAATCGCTTTATCTTACTGCCAACTTTGGCTTCTTCAGACTGAAACAACCAACCAACCCAATGATAACAACCTAATCCTGTAAAAATTTGTGCATCTATTAGCTGGAAACATGCTCAGTGCCCACATTACAAGTTAAGAGATTTGAAAGTGGATGTCTCTGAGGAGTGGGAGTGAGTAGTAGATAAAGGGTAGAGGGCATAAGGGAACTGCCGTTTTTGTTTTAAGCTTTTTAGCACTACTTGATTTGTAAAATATGTGCTCATGCTATTTTAATAAAAATAAAACAACTTTTTTTTAAAAGATTTTATTTATTTATTTGACAGTGAGATAGACAGAAGAGCACAAGCAGAGGGAGTGGCAGAGGGAGAGGGAGAAGCAGGCTCTGCACTGAGCAGGGAACCCGATGCGGGACTCGATCCCAGGACCCTGAGATCATGACCTGAGCCGAAGGCAGATGCTTAACCATCTGAGCCACCCAGGCGCCCCCAAATAAAACAACTTTTAAAAGGAAACTTACAAAATGAAGTTATCAATCCTAAACCTGGCCATTAGTTCTTGTGTTATTTCTTATGGGCTAGATGTACACTAACTGAAAGGAAGCTGGATTGGTCCTCCTTGAGTGGGGCTTCTTCCAAAGACCCTCCTGGAGTGAGGGGACCCCGGAGGAGAGTGAAACACGGGGAATCAGTGGCTGAGGCAGGAGTCAGTTATGACCAAATAACACGGGGGAATCATCACTTATATCAAATGAACCATAGGTAAGAGATTCCTCAAGGACTCCCAAAGAGAAAAGGTTGCTTTCCGATGCAGTCCTCTCCACCCTGCTTCCAAAAACTAGTGTGGTGGACTGATGTTTCCTGTCTAAAAGAGAATGAAACCAGAAAATTAGTAGTTTTGGCATCCTTGGGTATATGGATATGGATCCTTCACTAAATCTGGTCTTGACTTTGTGAGAAGCATGAAAGCAGAATTCACCTGCATCTCTAAATGTGCTTGATCTCCTTTGCTTAGTAATTGAATAAATAGTAAAATAAGATGAAAATATTTCTAGCTTGTCCAAATTGTAATTCTTACCAGTCTTTGTTCTTTTGATCAGATTATGTACTTTGACCTAGCATGATTGATACTGGGGAGAAAGTTACCTAGAATGACTTCGTGGTTTATGGGGAGAGCTAGGAAAGATGGAGACAAAGATGACATTTCCCCTCCTCTGCCTGCTACCTGAGTATAGCTTACTATGAACACATTGCTTTTGGAGGCATTGAGCTCTGGGTTCACATCAGTGAAATCCATTTGGGTTGCCAGACAACCCAGAGGAGGTCTCCAGGTGAAGTAAAAGGGAAAGGGAAAATAGAATTTTGACTGGTTTCCCTGGATTATGTAAGGAGCAGCCTGTTAAAATAGAAGGCAACTCATGTAGCTAATGACCCCCTGTTAGAGAAGGTGCCTCTAGATGGATCATATCAGCTTTTCCACATGGATGACTATAGTTGGCATTCTTCCTGTCTGTCCTGGAATTAGATTGTCTGAAGCTGTTATTTTATTTTCATTTCAATTCATATCACTTCAATTCACTAATAAATGAACATTGAGAAAGATCATGAAATAATGATTAGTTTACCTAATTGTACTTGTTATTCAGTATTATTTCTTTTTTTTAAATTTTATTTTATTATGTTATGTTAATCAGTCTTATTTCTTTAATTGTTCCCTAAGTAACAAGAGCCTTGTTACTTATGTTGATGAAATCAAGATACACTATGTCAACCACATACTATTGATTGATCAACAATTAGTTTTGAGTATCTCTTTGTGCCAGGAACTAGGAATTTATGATGCATCTCTGAACAAAACAGATAAAAATATTTTGCTCTAATTTTGCATTTTTTGTTTTACTCACATTTAATAATGGCTTAGACCAAAAGATTTGAAATTCCAGCTACATTTCCATTCCCTGTAGACCTGTTTCCTCTCCATACAGACATACAGATAGACACACAAACTCACTCACTCACTTATTTAAAATTTGGAGTATTTAATGGTAAATGTTGAAATACAAATGTACCTTTTTTTTTTTTTTTAAAAGATTTTATTTATTTATTTGAGACAGAGAGAATGAGAGACAGAGAGCATGAGAGGGAGGAGGGTCAGAGGGAGAAGCAGACTCCCTGCCGAGCAGGGAGCCCGATGCGGGACTCGATCCCGGGACTCCAGGATCGTGACCTGAGCCGAAGGCAGTCGCTTAACCAACTGAGCCACCCAGGCGCCCACAAATGTACCTTTAATTAGATTTCCTTTCACTCCTACCTTTTTTTCCTGCTACAGACCATCAAGTCTGTCCAAAGATTCTTTCTGAATCTTTGTTATGTTTGGTTATCATTTTTATTTTAACTAAGCTGTTGTGTTTTAGGAGTTGTTTTTAACCACTAGATAACAAGAGTTAAGTGATCATTTACATGTTTTTGATTTTATGTCTCTCAAGCATAATGTTTTTGCTTTTGAAGCATTATGTACATAGTTTTATTTCTTTAAGTATCAATTAAATTAATGAAGTTGGATTTTGTCTCATATAGTAATGAAAATAGTTCCCTTATTCTATAAGAAATATTATTTAATAAATATAAAATAGAAAGAATAGGGATTATAAATTCCCTCTTTTGAGTATTTCATGACCTCACTCTAATCTCTGCAGCCAAGCTATTATTAATGCTGGATACAATATAAGAGAAGAAAATTAAAATTAGAATTTCTGTAATTCAGAAATGATATAGCAGTATAAAGGGGTAAAAGTTGAAGCCAAGGATCTGCTGGGTGTTTGGGTCCCATGAGGTAAAGGGGTAAGGGCAAAAAACAAAACAAAACAAAACAAAAACAATGAAGTCATGTTTGGTTTGAATCCAGGGGCGACAACAGGACTTCTCTATTTAGCTGGGGAGACTGGAGGCTTACTACCAGTGACTGCCTGGGGCTGTGGCTTATGCAAAGCTTGAGTCTATGGAGGTTTCTGGATATAGTGTTTGGACCACTCTTGAGCCATGTTTCCTTCTGGTGCAGCAAATTGATTTGCAGTATGCTCAGTTTTACTGGCAGGGAGGAACTTGGAGCTGCTGATAGGAGATTTGGTTCTGGACTGTCAAAATATTGGGCTAAAGAGAGGGGAGCAGAGGAAAGAGAGAGTTATCAAGTACTTTATTTTTTTTAAATTAATTTATTTACTTGAGAGAGAGAGAGAGCAGAACGAGCAAGAACACGAGTAGGGGGAGAGGGAGAAGCAGGATCCCCACTGAGCAGGGAGCCCAAGCAGGGCTCGATTCCAAGACCCTGGGATCATGACCTGAGCCGAAGGCAGACGCTTAACTGACTGAGCCACCCAGGTGCCCTCAAGTACTTTCAAATAGAAAAAAACCCCCAAAACTCCAAATTCCAAAATGTGGAAAATTCATTTTAGGAAACACATCCAACAAAAGCTGTAGATGGAAGATGACTTCCTCCTAGACAGGTCAAAATCAAAGAGAGAATTAGCAAATGGCAAGATAATACTCAGGAATTTGCTCAGAATGCAGCCCAGATAGACAAAATGACTTTGATTAATTAAAAGAAATGAAGGATAGCCAGAGAGCCTCCAACATTTGCACTTAAATCTAACAGTAATTCCAGAAGAAGTGAATAGAGGAAATAAGAGGCAATATTCAATATTCAAATGACTGAGGGATTTTCAAAATCTGAGGAATTTTCAAAATTCCTGAGATTGAAAGTGTATTGCAAAGAGCAAGTAGAATAATTAAAAGTAACTTCACACCTAGTCACAGATTTGTGAAATTGGGAACATCAAGAATAAAAAGAAAAATTTTAAAAGCTTCCAGAAAGGAAAAAAAAATTACCTAAGAGGATTGACATTAGACAGCAAATTTCCCACCAGTAGAAGCATGTAACAGAAGGTAAATATACTAATTATCCTCAAAATGCTGGGGTGAAATAACTGTCATCTAGAATTTTATGTCTAGCGAACTTGTTACAAGAATGAGGGTAGAATTATACTGACATTTGCAAACATAGAAATAATAAGAGGACTCAGATGTTCATTGAGAAAACTATCAAAGCATGTGTTACGGCTGAGTGGGGTGGGGGGTGGGGAAGAAGTGGAATGGAAGAAACAGTGATAAATTCAGGAAGTGGCAAATATTCTGATAAATTTAACCAATTACTGATTGTAAAAAAGAACTTGGTTTTTAGGGTATATTTTTTAAGAAAAGGCAAAACCCTAGTAAATAATGAGGGATATGAGAGAGGAGTAGTATTCAAAGGGTAGTTGAAACATGTTAAGGTTCTTGTTTTGGGAGGAGACTGAAGATCCTCAAAACTTTATATTTAGATGAAAAAATTAAAGTTAAAAATGTGTCAGTTAGGCCATATGGACAAACTAAGAATATCCTTTATTGTGACATCTAAATATCCTTGTTTTAATTCCACTTTCTGAATTCAGAAATGTGCTTGGACAGGCTTTCTTTGGGGAGGTGAATGAAATAAAATTATGGAGACATGAAATAGATTGGTGGTTGCCAGGGCTTAGGGATGGGAGGTGGGAGCAGAGTGGGAGTTGTTATAAAGAGGTGGGGGGGAAGCCTTGCGGTGATGCAACAGTTCTGTGTCTTGATGGTGGTGGTGGTCACAGAAATCTACACAGGTGATAAAATAGCTTAGAACTGCACACAGCTATGAGTACATAAAAAACCAGTGAAATCTGAATAAGTTCTGTAGATTGTGCCAATGTGGTTTTCCTGGCTTTGGTATTGTGCTATAAATATGAAAGATGTTATCATTGGGGGCAACTAGATGAAGGGTACCTTCATCTACTTCCCTCTACCTTTTGTTTTTACAATTTATTGTGAGTTTACAATTATTTCAAAATGAAAAGTTAAAAAGTGGTCTAATGTTTAGCAGTTTTGTAATGATTATCCTAATCTTTGTGTTAAAATTTCGAACGCCCTGAATTAATATTTAAGATAGGTTTTCTATGAATGTGGAAGAGGGACTCTTCATGCTCTAGGTAACACAGTTATAAATGTTTTGCTTAGAAAAGGAGAGTTTTTTTTTTTTTTTAATATGTGTTTAAAGAAAGCCATATAGGGGAGCCTGAGTGGCTCAGTTGGTTAAGCGTCTTCGGTTCTGGTCAAGATCCCCGGGTCCTGGGGTTGAGTCCCCAGGGCTCTCTGCTCAGCTGGGGGTCTGCTTCTCCCTCTCCCTCTGCCCACTGCTCCTCCTGCTTGTGCTCTCTCTCTCTGTCAAATAAATAAATAAAATCTATTTATTTTATTTAATAAAATAATAAAGGCATATAATTTATAAAAAATAATTTGCTTAATTTTTATAGATTGCCAGTTATGTAGGACTTCAAGGTGGGACGTATCTTATTTATCTTTGTTTGCTTCCATAGTCCATAACAAATAAGACACAGTAATCATTTCAGACACACAACACATTTGCTTATTTCTTAATTTTGCTATGCTATATTCTAGCTATGTTCTTAAATTTGCTGTGCTGTATTACTCTAGATGTGTAGTAACTCCCTCTTTCTTTGCTGTTCATGGAAAAACAATTCGACCAATTTACTCATAAAGGCATTTGCATGAGCGGCAGAGTTTTCAGGTGGGAGTAAATGGAGATGGTTTACACAGTACAGTTCATGCAGCTTAATATTAAATCTTTAAAATTCCTCTTCTTCAAAGTCCTTTGGTGACTTCTCATACACCAGTTATATCTATAGACTGCAGCCTTCTGCCATGTTGTCTTATCCCTTTATTTCCATAAATTATTTCCTCTTCTCTTATATTTTTTCTTACCTATGCATTTCTTCATTAAAAAAAATGGAGAGTGGTTTTTTTGGTCTCATTGTTTCTCTCCAACTTATACTTCCAGAGTCTTATTACCTTTCATTCCTAGCAGACAATTCTTCCTTAAGTGGGGTTTAAGCTCTAGCTACTAATAATACTTCCAACCTGACTATAGCAATTATTAAGGCTGTCTTTAGTACTTTTTGGACCAGTTTGGGGTATAAGTAAATATATCATAGAAACTTGTGTATATACCACACAAAAATCCGTACATATGTGCACAAAAGACATAAAAATGGTCATAGTGGGGGCACCTGGGGAGCTCAGTCAGTTAAGCATCCGACTCTTGATTTCGGCTCATGTCATGATCTCATGGGTCTTGAGACGGAGTCCTGTGTTGGGCGCTGTGCTGAGCGTGGAGCCTGCTTAAGAATCTCTCTCTCTCCCTCTTTCTCTCCTCTCCCCCTCGATGTTCATAGCAGCATTATTTGCAATGGCCAAATCATGGAAACAACCAAGGGCTTATCAACAGTAGAATGAATATAGTATTTTCGTACAATGACTTACAATACAGACATGCAATGAAGGCAGTACTGCTACCTATAGTGATGTGGATAAAACTCACAGATGCAACACTGAGCAGGAGAAGCTGGACACAAAAGGATATACACTGTCTGATCTACTTTAAATAAAGATAAGAAATAGGCAAAACAAATTCATAGTGTTAGAAATCAGCAATAGTGGTTTCTTTTTGGGAAGAGGAGCATTGTACTTTAGAAGGGGGGATTTTGAGGGTCCTGTGATAGTCTATGTCTTGATATTCATAGAGATTGTAAATGTGTGTTTACTTTGTGATTGTTCATTGAGCTGACTCTTGTAGTTTGTATATTATGTGTTTTATACTTCAATTACATAGTTTATTTTTAAAAAGGTGAGTTAAATATTCTCATTTCCATTTCGTGATTGAGCTATCTAAACTTAAAAGATTGAGTTATTGGCCATTGAACGAGAAGTGGAGTGCAGCTCCAATGCTTCTTTTCCACCACCACTGCTTTCAAAAAGTATTTACTGAGCATCCCTTTGCATGATTAAACTTTTTCTGACGCTCTTCATCCTTTACTTTTTCTCTAAAAGGCCATGGCCATACAGTAAATAATTTAGGCTTTGTGGGCCATATGATCTCTGTTGCAATTACTCAACTCTGCCATTGCCGTGTGAAAGCAGGTATATGCAGTTCATAAATTAATGGGGTGGTGATGTTCTAATAAATAATTATCGACAATAAAACTTAAATTTCAATTAACTTTTACATACCATAAAATATCATTCCTCTTTTGTTTTTATTCAGTCATTCAACATTCAAAAATGTAAAAACTATTCTTAATTCCTGGGCCATACAAAAATGGGTGGCAGGCTGGATTTGGCCTGTGGGCCTGTTTACCAACCTCTGTCTTAGGGGTTCTATTTGTGTGTTTACATAAATTGCAGTTTATGTCCATAATTTATTTCTTTCTTTATATACATGGGCAAGGAAGCAGCCCACCCTATATTGTGAGGATCTTTAAATTGTCAAATTTCCAGCTTATTTAGCACATCACTAATTTCATGGCTCATAGGTTAAGCTAGAAAGTTCTCTGAAGAATAGTTTTGTCCACATTCTCTCTCTTGTGTTTTCTTCCATTTCTTCCCTTTGCATTTAATGAGAATACACAAAATTTTCTGGGATAAGAACAAAAGGATTTCTCAAATGTTAACAGCTGTTGAACCATCTGTTATTAAAAAGGAGTTTGATTAGCACCCTAGGGCAAAGAAGCTGTTTTAGCTCTGGGTGGACCAGGATAAAGAGGAAATAGAAGGCCTAGCTAACTGTTGATGGCTATCACTATTGACAGCAGAGCATACCTCATTTGGAAAAGGATGTAAATAACAAAGTGTTAATTTGAAGACTCTTGATAAATTATCATTCTTATGAGCTTTTATATTCATTTTGGTGAAAAATATGAAAGGAAGGCATAGCATATGAAAATAAAGAACTTGGGGAAGTTACTTGCAAATTTGTTAAGTTAAAATTTGATAGTCTGTATATCCTTGATTTTTCTCAACTGGTTTCCTGTGGCATGCATGGTATAAATCCCCCCAACATGTGGTCTGGGGAGTTTGCTCATTGGGTCCTGGCTATTACAGAGAATAGAAACTATTTTAGCAATGTCTGACAGACTGAGCCTATAGCTGTAAGCGTTATAAGATGTGAGGAATGAGGCACAAGGAACATATAAGAGGTAGCATATATCACTAAGTTGGCACCAAGGAAAAGTTCATGTTTACTGGAACAAATTAGCCTTTGGCCTGGTGAGTTTATGGGATGGAAATCAAGGCAGTAAACACATCAACTCAAACATTAAGATAGTGCTGAAGGTCATCCAAGAGAATACTGTAATATGTGGATAAAATTGCAATCCTTTAAATATGCAGCCCCAAATTCTAGTATTCAAAGTATGTCATGAACACAATGGTCTAAACATGTGTTTCTCAACATGGCAACTATTGGGAGTTCGGGCAGTAATTTTTTTTTTATTTGCAAGGATAGCCTCACATGCTTTCCAGGATGTTTATCATTCACGGTCCCACCCCCTAAATAACAATAGCATCCTTAATTATCGTGACAACCAAAACATCTTCATATTCTTCCAAATGTGGTATGGTACCACCACTCCTGGCTCAAAACCACTAGTTTAAATGATACAATTCTTCTATGTCATTAACCTTACTCACATTAGACTTGTTGGACTTTGTGTTGGACAGGGGGTTTCTAAACAACCAGAGTTTGCAAAAATAGACATCTTGGCAATAACACATTAAGATATAAAATGTTTCTTTTGCTTTTCAGATAACAAAGCAAAAAAGACACATTAAATAAAAGATGTGCTATCCCTAAAATTAATATACATTTTTCTTTATTCTCTCTTTATATACAAGCTGATACAGTTAAAATTTGTGTATGGCTATTTCTAATAAGCACAGCTTTTCACTAATTTCAATATATTGATCCTACTCTTTCCTTTTGGATGATACATATTTTATTTGTCCTCTCTTTCACATGCCAGCCCTTTATATGATTAATTATGGCCTCTATAGATAAATCACTCTTAGTTATTTAATTCACATGAACTTACACCCCTTGTAAAGTAGACTTTGTATACCTCATTGTTTTTGTTGTCCTTTCAGTACATTGTTGTCAATGTCCTTCTTAAGGTATGGTGCCCAGAATTAAATCAATTAATGTTGCTGACCATTGTCAGGTTACAGTGGGTATTGAGTATGGTGACCACCTTTGATCTGGATGTTAACTTCCTGTTAATGCAAATGAAGAAGTCTGTTAGCTATTTTAGATTTCATGAGTTATTACTACTTAATGTTGTACTTTTGGGCATGTACTTTTTTGGTCATTTTATTGGAATTGCTGTTAGTCTTTTTCATCTTACACTTAAGTTATTGAGGTTTTATTCTGTTTCAAACTTTATATTTTACTTTTACATTTTTTCTTGTTGGTTTTTAGTTTAATTAAACTTACGAAGAATAGTTTGAATCCTGATTATGTCACTCATTGCATTAGCAATTCCTCTTATACTTGTGTCAAACAATTTTCAGAAGCATGATTGTTATGTCATCGAAATTATCAATAAAAATGTTGAACAGGGCAGAGACAAGAATAGAATTTTACAACAAGTCACTAAAGAACACTCTCTGGATTTATAGTCATTAATCAGAAATCTAGTTACTATTCTCAATAACATACCTAGCTATTTTATCCAATTCACACCTCTGACTCTTTTGACCTGTCCAGTGACTTGAAATAAAGTATCTATCTGTCTAGGGTACAGTTAAGTACTTTGAATTTATAGTTGAGTAAACTGAAAATCATATTGCAGGATGTTTGTAAAATAGGATTATAATTTGTATCTGTGTACACATATGCATATAATTTTATTATGGCAAATATTGTTCTCAGCTTCCTCCCCACCTTTTGGTGGCTTCTGCTTTCTCACATTTTTTCTTCTCTCTAATGCTCCAACAGCGGTTTAAGCTGTCAGTACTTGTTGTGTTAGTGATGTAGAAGTGGGAGAAGGAATGAGGTAAGATAGAAAAAGAGTGTAATCTGGGAATGAGGGAAGAGATATTTCAGAGGATTTTTCCCAGAGGTTGGATGAAGCCCCTTCATTTGTACTGGAAATTGATGGAAGAAGGGGATTTTGGGGGTGCCTGAGTGGCTCAGTTGGTTCCTTGGCAGACTCTTGGTTTTGGCTTAGGTCTTGATCACATGGATGCTGAGATTGAGCCCAGTGTCTGGCTCCATGCTCAGTGGGGAGTCTGCTTGCAGATTCTCTCCCTCTGGTCGTCCCCCCACTCTCCGTCTCTCAGATAAATAAATGTTTTAAAGAAAGGGGGGAATTTTAAGAAATATTCTATGAAGCATATGTCCTGTTCACTATATTTGAGAAATAAAAGAACTTGATATTAGGTTTTTGTTGCTGAAATTTGTTCCTTTAGGAGTCTCTTCCTTGAATTTGGATTGTGTGGGTTCTTGGCTTTAACAAGGAGAGGGAAGGAGAGAGGGAGGGAGGAAGAAGAAAAAGAAGAGGCATGGAGGGGGGAGGAGATAGAAAGCGAGGGGAGGGATGAAATGGAGGGAGAGAAGAAGGGAGGGAAGGAGGGAGGCAGAGAGAATTTATATGTTATAGACAGTCTGGGGGTATTGACATCAAAGTATTAACAGTGATTTCCTGGGAAGAGTAGGCTTGGGGAGGAGGTGGAAAATTTTAACCATCTATAGCTGTTGGTTTGAAGTTTTTCAATGGATATTTATTTAGAATTAAAAAGTAAGAAATAAAAAACCTAGATACTCTTTTTATTTACAGGTTATTGAAATAAAATTTCTATGTAGTGACATGCAGAAATCTTAGGTGTGCAATCCCATGAATCTTGACAAATTCATGTCACTTGCATACACACAAATCTATCAAGATACAAAGCATTTCCATCACTTCAGTAAATTGCCTCCCCTAAGTGTACTTCTACTATTTCCTTTTCTGATGGGGCTTCCATTTTTTTCTCAGTGGTACTTGTTTTACTCCTCTGATTCATGGCAATCTGTTTCCCTTGGCCATATCAACCTAAGCTAAAAATAGGAGCTCTCAAACATAATAAAACAGTATTTCTTTGGACCTCTTACAGCTATTATAAGGGAATGCTAAACTGACTCAAATACATCTGATATTTAGGAAAACAGTATGTTAAAGAATCAATAGACAAAATCAATAGCATTCATATTTACACATAATAATCTATTAGAATACAACAGGAATGGAGGATCCTGTTTGTGATAGAAAATGAGATGAACTGAAATAGAGTATCTAGGCATGAACTTAAGAAATATTCAAGCCTAACCAAGGAAAACTGTGAGACATCGCCAAAATACACAAAATTGGATTGGAACAAGTGGAAAGACACACCATGTTATTAACTAGAAAGATTGAATAACATAAAGATGACAACTCTTCCTAAGTTAATTTATAAATTGATTATTATCCAAATGAAAAGTGGAGATATACTAGTTTATTCAATTTTTACTTGAAAGAACACCAAGCAAGAATAGTTAGGGAAGCCCTAAAAAAGAAGAGAAATGATTGGGATGCTAATTTTAGCAGACATTATTGGTGCATGAATTAGACAGACTAATGTAATAGGCAAAATAATGTAATTAGACAGACTAATAGAATAAAAAGCCCAGAAATCCCAAGTGCATACAGAAATTGTTGTATTATAAAGATAGATACCAAAGCAGTGCTGAAAAGATGGATACTTTAATAAATGATACTGGCATAACTGAATAGCTACATGGAAAATGATAAAATTTGATCCTCCCTTGAACCATATACCAGGATAAAGTCCAACTGTATTAGAGAGGTCATGCAACTACTGGAAAAAATGGGGGAATTCCTTTATAATTTGTAAATGGGAAAATTTTATTAAAAATTCAAAAATCTAGAAGACATGGGGAAATGACAGATAAATTTGACTGTGCTAAGATAAAAAAGAAATTTCACATGGAAAAAAGCTATAAGAAAATTAAAATAAAAAAAAAAAACTAGAGGGCGCCTGGGTGGCTCAGATGGTTAAGCGTCTGCCTTTCTCTCTCGCTCTGTCTCTCATGTAAAAAAAAAAAAAAAAAAACTTTAAAAAATAAACTAGGAAAACTGAATTATATTACAGACAAAGGGTTACTATCTCTAATGCAAAAAGAGCTTCTAAAAATACAGTAAAACAAGACCAGTAACACTAAGCAAAATTGGCAGAAGTCAACTAATAAAAGTAATAATAAATGCTCATGGTCCTAGATGAAATGAAAAGATATTCAACTCATATGTAATGAGAAATGCAAACTAAAATGATGCCAACATACAATTTCTCAATCTTCAGAAAAACAGGAATAAAGAATCCGAAAATATATTTCATTGGCTGATGGGAATGAAGAAAAGTACAACCTGTATGAAGGGGAGTTGGCAGTATTTACCAAAGTTATATTTGCATTTTCTCTTTGACCTAACAACCCCACTTCTAGAAGTTCATCCAAATATGTGGACATTGCAAAAGTACAGGGGACATATGCACAACACTATTCATTGTAGAACTGTTTTCAATAGAAAAAGATTCAAGTCTAATATCCATGAATAAGAAGTAGTTGAATAAACTATTATGCATCCACATAATGAAGTAGTAAGCCCCTGTAAAAAAAAAAGAACGAAGAATATATCTATATACTGCTTTGAAATGAGCTCTGGGGTAGAGCATTACATAAAAAAAATCAAGGAGAAAACTATGTATTATGCGTACTGTTTCTCTAAGGAAGTAATTTTTTTCTTTGGCTTGTATTAGAAAAATGAAAGAGTAACCCAAAACTAAAAGGAACAAGTGTCATTTATAGAGCAGGGTTTCTCAACAGCAACAATGGTAAAAGTTTGGACTGAATAATTCTTTGTTGTATGACTATCTCATGCATTGTAGGATGGTTAACAGCATCCCTGGCCTCTACCTACAGATGTATCTACCTAGTTGTGACAACAAGGCATTGCCAAATGTCCCTAGGGGGCACTATTTTGAGAACCTCGATGATTGTGGAAGGAACAGAGTGGAGGGGTAGAAATGGAAGCTGGAGTTCTCAGAATATATCTTTTTAATTTTAATTTTTAGATTTGACTTTGGAACCATGAGAATGTTTTTAGTGGGGATGGGTTAAATAGGTGATAGAGATTAAGAGAATACTTGTGATGAGCACTGGGTCTTGTATGGAAGTATTGAATCACCATATTGTACACCTGAAACTACTATTACAATGTATGTTCACTAATAGGAATTTAAATAAAAACTTAAGAAAAAAGCCTCATTGTTTACCTTTGAAGAATGTTACAGAACCAACTCATTCTTCCGAATCCTGGTAAGGAAGGGAATGTATCAAACATGTCTTTTCTGTATGAAGAACCTCAGGGCAGCCATATAGGTCATAAGTGGATCTTTATTGAAGTATTCCAGCTAATAAAGAAGAAATAAAGTAATGAGACCATTATCATTTCTAGTTTTTAATAAAAATAGATCTAGGCAAAGGCCAACAATAGCTGCTAAAAACATTTTAATGGAAGAATCAGGCCAGCAACATCTAAACTCACAAAAAGAGGGAAAACCAAATATTACATACTTCCTAATAGAGGTACACCACATCAGTATGACTTATTCTTGACAAAATACTAAACTGAATCTCATCAGACCTCTATATCTAATCATCCATAGGAGATGGAATAATCCGTTGACACCATGGATATATAGTCAGCAAAATCTAGAATATGGAAAAGTATAGGAACAACAATTCTGTTTTTTAAAATAAAAAAAAATTGTGAGGAAAAGACGAGGGAGAGAGAATGTGTGAATTAAAGAGATTTATGAAACATATTAACCAAATGCAACATATGGACCTGGTTTGGTTCTTTGTTTGAGACAAATCAACTCTAAAACATTAATGAAATGATTAGAGATGCTTGAACATTGACTAGGTATTTGATAATATGAAAAAGGTGTTAATTTTAAGAGGTGTGATAATAGTATTTTTTTTTAAAAGAATCTTGTAGACATATATTCTAAAACATTTATGGGTGCAATGAAATGTCTGATACTTGTTCCTCATGGGAAAGGGTTACTTAGTCCTGCCTCATTGGCTCTCCAGAAGCTGTTTAGCATTTGCTGTTGGGTATCTTAACAGCTCAGGCAAGCTTAAGAGGCAACATATTGATAAAGATTGTACTCATTGGAGAAGATGAAAATGAAATTGCTTAATGGATCTTTCTGCCTTTCCTTTATTATCCATTAACATTCCATTCTCTATCTCCAACAGGGAAATAGACATTCCTTGATTATTGTTTCTCTGGAATTAGCTGAAAACATTTCAGTTCTTTTCCTATTTCTCACAATTTCAGCACATCCTGGGCTTAAATCTTTCCAGAGCTATTTTAAGGCTTTATGTCACTTTTGTGATGTTTGTGTTTAAAACTTCGAGATCATCATATTTGTATCTCCTTTTCTCTCTCAGTACATTTTATATCTGCAGTTTGATTATGTTGGACCATTTTCAATATTTCCTCCCTCTGTTATTATTTATTTTAAAATAAAAAGGCCATTCCCTATATAAATTTCTATCATATCTACATTACAAATGAGTCCAAAATAGAATATTAATATTTTTTCAATTTTGTGCATGAGGATATTATCAGAGAGGCAAGAATGCCAGAGAGAGAGAGAGAGAGAGAGAGGAAGAATTTCTGAAGCAGAGTACTTTTTTCTAAAGAAGGATGTGACTTCTAGCAGATATCCTGATTAACTGAGACTACAATCTCTTGCCTTTGTGCTGGATTTGTAACCTCTGTCAGGGAAGTGTCACTTCTTTCTTCTATGTGGGGATCTGTAATGATATCATTCTCTTTCTCCCTCATCTAAATGCTCTCCACTAGCCTGGCACGGTAGGGCTTACGAATGAACAAACCCTATTTTTGTGCAACATCTATGTAGATGCTGTTCAGTTTTCATTTCCAAAATCATGATCTTCATTCAATAGAGGCAGACGAAGCACCACCTGTGCCCCCTTTGTTACCTAAGTGGGGCTTCAAGATTGCTCAAGTTAAATTCCTGTACCTTCCGACTATGTTGTTTCTCACAGTGAATCAGCAGAAATGAGTTCACATCCAATATGGGTTTTATATTTTACCTGACTCACTCTAGAGCTATTTTAATAGTCTTTACTCCATATACTGTTATAGAGAGGCAGCACATTATTACGATTTTAGGTTTTAAATAATATACATGACCAACGAAAATGTTGAAATTGTGATCATTCAAGAAGCTAGCTAATTAGCTCAGAATGATTGATGTCTAAAAGATTAAATGTGGATTAAAGTTGTAGGGGGGTGTGTGAAGAGAGAGAGTGAGACAGATTAAAAGAGGAATCTTGAAAAGGGTGACTATTCCTGTAAAATGCAAAATGGAAGTAAAACTATGCAATAGTCTATTTTGAATTTTATTATCGAGTTACTTTACTTATTTCACTGAAATTGGAAAATATCCTGATCAAATCTAAAATGATATGAATATCTCCAAATACTTTTAATCAGGTTAATTTTTATTGGTTCAAAATCAGTTTAGGTGAGATGAGATGAATGGGAAGAGGAGAGTATGAAAATTGTGGGGAGAAAACTGATGCTAGATTCAGAACCACCATTTAATTAGTTCATTCATCTCTCTACCCCAGCATCTGTCACACTTGCTGGTCCATAATGGGTGCTCAATAAATCTCTGTTGGATTATATTATGGTGATAAACTTCAACGAAAATAAATTATAGGTCAGCCACTCTTTTAATATGATGTCTATACTCAAATACTTACGTGTCTGTAATACATGTGGTTACATTTTAGCTTTTTGGTTCACAGTACTACCATTTAAAGTTTTTAAGGTTTGTCTTGAATGAAGCATATTGTCTTGAGCAGATAGTTGGTATTTTAGTCTCATTCATCTAGTGCTTTAGATAATATACAGGTTAATTTTTATTTTTACTTAAAATATAAAACACTATTGTAAATAACAAAATTAAACAGTAAGGGAAATATTTCTTACAGTGTTTTTAACTGGATAAACACAAACTTCTGTAGCATTTGGTACTCTCCCTAATTCTTGTTACTTGCTTATTTCAACAACACTTTGATCCACAGACTTTAATTTGCGTGTAGTAATACATTTGAGATACTTTACTTGAAGTTGGAAGTCCTTGGATGTCCTCAGCAGTCTGAACCGTCAGAGTAAATGCTTCTGTATCTTTTCCTGACTACTATCTGTGGTAGAAATGAGTCTTCTGATTTTATTTTTATCTTCTGTTGAAGTAATTCCTCACAGGTTTCTACTGTGTCTCAGAATTCTTTCATGTTTGTGCATCATAAAAGCAAAATATCGTCTTAAAGTAATTCTCTACTTTTCAAGAAGAGTGGAAGCTAGTAGTCTGTTTTGTCGGCTGACCTTTGCTTGGGAGCACTAAGACAATATTTACATTTAATATAATTGCTCGCTCATATTGCTTACTCATTTTTATGTGTTTAAAAAAATTTCTCTAAATTTAAAATCACATTATTGAGTACAGAAATTGTGTGTCACATGAAGTTTTTATATTCTCAACAGCACTTAGCAATTGCATTTCTCTTAGTTTATAACTGTTACTTGTTGATTTATAAGTAAAAATGCTTTCAGGGTTCCCTTGCTCCTCTCTCCTTTTGTGAACCTGTCCAGTAGCCTGTAATGAATATTATCATTGGCTTTCGATACTGCTGATTTGACAGATTTAGAGATAGTACATCAGCTCTCATCCACTTTCTCTATGGCTGCAGAAAGGATGGACAAGCAAATTCTTTATACCCTTAGTGACTCATTAAAATTTTTATAAACATAATACCAGAAATAATAAAGTCATGAAAGCACAAGCCTGGCAATTATTTTAAAAAGTTAAACTTTTCTTCCTATACTTGACCATGTCATAATGTCATTCCAGAGAGAAAACATGTATTTCTTTTTTCATAGTTTATAGAGGTTAAGTCTTGTCTACAATAACAATGTTACTATTTTTTTTCTTGTTAGAATGCTATTATTGGCAGAGAATGTCCAGTCTTATTTAAGTATATGGGAAAAAACAGTCTTTTAGAAAGTTCATGTTTTACCCAACCTGAATTCTACTTAATTTTCCCTCTATCACATAGTTTACCCAAACACAGCTTCTGGTTTCTTTGAAATATTTGAAAGGCTCAATATTATATGTGCTTTATGGTAGATATGAGTTAAGAAACTTGGAAGTACAAGAAAAGATATCACACTTATTAATTATATATCTTTTTACTTGCTTCAGTATTACTATAAAAAACACTGAAAGTTAAGAGTAATTGGAGTACTAATATATTTTCATAAGTTTTGGATATCTGTTACAACTTACTAAGTAATTTTGAATAGATACTGACAATAATTCTCATATTATGGATAGTATTTATTCACAATCATTCATATAAACAACTATTAGATACTACTGTGCTCTCCTTATTAGATGTTAGATCTTTAAAAACATGTGGCCTGAAAAATAAAAATAAAAACATGTGGCCTGCTAAGTTTTGAGAGTCTAATTTGAGAAGATCTGATGAGAAAGTTATGCTATGAGGATGATGATGATGATTATCAGGATAAATTGTGCTATCACTGAGTCTCAGATGATTTTTGCTGCCTCAGCTTTTTTAAAGCATTTTTTTTTCTAGCTTTATTGAGACGTAATTAACATATAACATTGTTTAAGACATACATGTGATGATTTGATACACATATATATTGCAAAATGATTACCACAATGAGGTTAGTTAACACCCTCATCACCTCACATAATTCCTTTTTTCTTGGTTTTGTTTTATGGTGAGAATATTTAAGATCTACTTTCAGCAACTTTCAAGTATATAATACGGTATTGTTAGCTATAGGCACCATGCTGTACATTACAACCTCAGAATTTATTCATCTTATAACTGAAAGTTTGTACTGCTAATCAACATTTCGCATTTTCCCCACCCTCCCCCAGCTTGGGTTTAATTCCTGCCCTGTTACTTACTAACTCTGTAACCTTGAGCAAATTACTTAAACTCTGTCAGTTCTGTATGTGTGTTTTTCTCACTTGGAGAACTCTTAAGTGGATATTAAAAGAATTTTGGGAAAGTTCTTGCTATGCAACAGACACTGAATAAATATATATTTATTTTTCTCTTTCTGGTCTATGCTATTTTTTTTTTTTTAAATCAAACTATTGTTGTTCCTTGAGTAATGCTGAAAAGTTAATTAATAATTCATCTTGAACACTTACTGTATGTATGACACTGTGTTAGTGCTAAATATTTGATGTGAAAATGAGGCCTTTCTTTAAACTCATCATGGGCTGTTTTCACATATCACAATGCTCTTTGATTTATCTATTTATCTAGACAGGGTTATTGAAAATTCAGCCTTTGAACAAGTTGCGAAGCCATAGAACTTTAAGCCGAGAAGACTTAAAAGCTTAATGAGTCTGTTAACGATTTGTGAATTTAGGACATTTTATTCTGTAGAAATTTTTATCTCAATTATTTGGATTGTAATGAGCAAACATGTTATCTTGGATTAGAGAATGAATTGTTTTCAGGCATTTGAGGACAGTGAATTCCACAGATATATCAGACTCTTCAGAAAACTTAGGTTAATGATAAAGAGAGGAATCGGGTCAAGGTGAAGATCACCAAAGAGTAGAACCCATGGATCTTCTTTTGCAGTTTTCCTACTCCTTTCCATTTTCTCTCACCCTGTTCCCTCAGTCCACTATCTTTCATGGACACATATCCTTTTGTTCCATGAGACATGTATCTATGATAGATGTTGCCAGGAGGAGATAAATCATGGTAGGGGAGCATCATTACCAAACAGACACATATATCCAGATAATTTTCTCATTATTCAGGGGAGATATTTTTGAGTAAGGAGCTCTCTAGTGTTTCTAGTCTTCTCCAGATTAAACCGCCAGACTGTAATAGCCTGGTATACCGGTTAGTTTTAATTTAGTTTATAAATTAACTTTAGTTTATAAATTTTATAAGTTTATAAAATTTATAAAATATAAACATTGTATATGTTGTTGGTGTATAAATTTATAAAATATAAGGTTTATAAATTAACTAGTAATTTAGTTTAACTTAATTTAGTCATAAAACACTGCTTATAAAGGAGATAATTTTAGATAGTACACCTGAGGGACATGGTCTTAAATAACATCTAATCATAGATTTTTTTTTAACTTTTATAGTTCTTCTCATTAGTAAAGAAAGATCTCAGTTTGATAATAGAATATATTTAACAACTAAAACTTCCTAATGTAACTTTTTATAAAGAGAGAGCAGGTCTCAAACTGAGCCCTGGCTGACAACAGTAACCAACTGAAATGTAATAGTTTTATTTTCACTTTTTCTACTTTTGGGAAGTGGTGCTGGATTTCCATTTATGATAGTGATATAAAGTTCTTAAAAATACATTGAAATTAAATGGCGATTTAGTTGATTTAAACATAAAAGTTAAGGGAATAATTGTATAATTGGTTGAAGTACCAGCTGTGAAGATACTATTGACCGTAATTTAACTTTAACCTGATTTAGTACTTTCCATTACAGTCGGTGTATCTTGTCATCTGATACCTAGACTGGACACAGTGCTTCAGGAAGAGTCTGACCAATGAAAAATACAGTGGTACTGTCAGCAACTCAGTCCTGCACAATATACTTCAATTAATACCATCTAAGATTGCATTAGCTCTTTTGTAAAGCCCATTACGCTTTTGTCTTATATTGAATTGAAGTCAACTTAATCCCTCAGGTGTTTTTCCTAAGAACTTCTGCCAAATTGGCTTTTCTTCTTGAGACACTAGTACAATTGATTTTTTGAAAATCAGGATAAAAAAAAAAATCACACTGTTGGAGTGCCTGGCTGGCTCAGTCAGTAGAGCATGTGACTCTTGATCTTGGGGTCATGAGTTCAAGCCCCACACTGGGTGTAGAGCTCACTGAAAAAAAAAAGGAAAAAACCCACACTGTTAAATTTCTTCTTGATTACTACATGCTAATGATTTAGCCTATTCAGACTTTTGGATCTTGATTTTCTTTTTTGATTTATTAGCTATTTTCCCAGTGCTGTCTTTCTGAAAATTTGTTAAGAATGCTTTCTATGTTTTCATACAAGTAATTGATTTGGAAAAGTTAAGTGGGAAAGAGCCAAGAGTTGAAAATTACTGCATTTCATTAGAGACCCCCTTCAAGTTGATGCCAAACTTTTGATCATGGTAAAATCCCTTTAAACTTATAGTTGAAGAAACTAACAATTCATTGCCTCTGTGTTTAGTTGCACAGGTTGTGCAATGCACAAATCTGTGTGTATATTCACATAGATTTTAATGCACCATTGTGTACATAATTCCAACTCTGGCTGCTATTTTTTTAAAGATTTTATTTATTTATTTGAGAGAGAGAGAGAGCACGCATGAGTGGGGGGGTAGGCAGAGGGAGAGGGAGAAGCAGGCTCCCCACTGAGCAGGGAGCCCAATGCAGGGTCCCATCCCAGGATCCCAAGATCATGACCTGAGCCAAAGGCAGACACTTAATTGACTGAGCCACCCAGGTGCCGCAATTTGGCTGCTCTTTTTAAATTATTGGAAATTCATTTCAGTAGTAGTTTCACTTAGGTGACACTTTCTTCTTTTAATCATAAAAATAATATGAACTATTTCATCGAATGTCTTGTTAAAAATCTAAAAAAGCCCACAAAATCAGTAAGATTCTCCTGTTTCCCACTTCAGAAGAAAACTTACCAATGAAAAAAATTAATTAGTTTGACATTATTTACTCTTGACATTTTATTTTTTTAAGTCATCTACTGATCATGTGTAGATAATTTGGTTTTGAATTTTGTTTAGAGTTGACATTAAGCTTTGACACTTTTCCGAAGCTGTTATTTCAAATAAAAATAATGTGGAAATGGTCCAGTTTCATTCTTCTGCATGTGGCTGTCCAATTTTTCCAACACCTGTCTTTTTTCCATTGGACATTCTTTCCTGCTTTGTTGAAGATCAGTTGACCATAGAGTTGAGGGTCCATTTCTGGGCTCTTTATTCTGTTTCATTGATCTATGTGTCTGTTTTTGTGCCAGTACCATCCTGTCTTGATGATGACAGCTTTGTAATAGAGCTGGAAGTCTGGAATTGTGATGCCGCCAGCTTTGCTTTGCTTTTTCAGCATTCCTCTGGCTATTCGGGGTCTTTTCTGGTTCCATACAAATTTTGGGATTATTTGTTCCATTTCTTTGAAAAAAGTGGATGGCATTTTGATAAGGATTGCATTGAATGTGTAGATTGCTCTAGGTAGCATTGACATCTTCACAATATTTGTTCTTCCAATCCATTAGAATGGAATGTTTTTGCATTTCTTTGTGTCTTCCTCAATTTCTTTCATGAGTATTTTATAGTTTTCTGAGTACAGATTCTTTGCCTCTTTGGTTAGATTTATTCCTAGGTATCTTAACGGTTTTGGGTGTAATTATAAATGGGATCAACTCTTTAATTCTCTTTCTTCTGTCTTGTTGTTGGTGTATAGAAATGCCACGGATTTCTGTGCATTGATTTTATATCCTGCCACTTTACTGAATTCCTGTATGAGTTCTAGCAGTTTTGGGGTGGAGTCTTTTGGGTTTTCCACATAAAGTATCATATCATCTGCAAAGAGTGAGAGTTTGACTTCTTTTTTGCCAATTCAGATGCCTTTTATTTCTTTTTGTTGTCTAATTGCTGTGGCTATACTACACACAAAAATAGACTCAAAATGTTTGAAAGACCTAGATGTGAGACAGGAGTCCATCAAAATCCTAGAGGAGAACACAGGCAGCAACCTCTTTGACCTCAGCTGCAGCAACTTCTTCCTAGAAACATCACAAAAGGCAAGGGAAGTAAGGACAAAAATGAACTACTGGGACTTCATCAAGATAAAAAGCTTCTGCACAGCAAAGAAAACAGTCAACAAAACCAAAGGACAACCGACAGCATGGGAGAAGATATTTGCAAATGACATATCAGATAAAAGGCTAGTAACCAAAATATATAAAGAACTTATCAAACTCAACACCCAAAGAACAACTAATCCAATCAAGAAATGGGCAGAAGACATGAACAGACATTTTTCCAAAGAAGACATCCAAATGGCCAACAGAAACATGAAAAAGTGCTCAACATCGCTCAGCATCAGGGAAATCCAAATCAAAACCTCAATGAATGGGGCGCCTGGGTGGCTCAGACAGTTAAGCGTCTGCCTTCAGCTCGGGTGGTGGTCCTGGGGTCCTGGGATCGAGTCCCGTGTCGGGCTCCCTTCTCTGTGGGGAGCCTGCTTCTCCCTCTGCCTCTCTCTCTCTCTCTCATGAATAAATAAATAAAATCTTTAAAAAAACCCCCCAAAACCTCAATGAGATACCACCTCACATCAGTCAGAATGCCTAAAATTAACAAGTCAGGAAACAACAGATGTTGGCGGGGATGCGGAGAAAGGGGAACCCTCCTACACTGTTGGTAAGAATGCAAGCTGGTGCAGCCACTCTGGAAAACAGTATAGAGGTTCCTCAAAAAGTTGAAAATAGAGCTGCCCTATGACCCAGCAATTGCACTACTGGGTATTTACCCCAAAGATACAAATGTAGTGATCTGAAGGGGTATGTGCACCCCAATGTTTATAGCAGCAATGTCCACAGCCGAATTATGGAAAGAGCCAAGATGTCCATTGACAGATGAATGGATAAAGAAGATGTGGTATATATATACAATGGAATATTACTCAGCCATCAAAAAATCTGAAATCTTGCCATTTGCAATGACGTGGATGGAACTAGAGGGTATTATGCTAAGCAAAATAAGTCAATCAGAGAAAGACATGTGTCATATGATCTCACTGATATGAGGAATTCTTAATCAGGAAACAAACTGAGGGTTGCTGGAGTGGTGGGGGGTGGGAGGGATGGGATGGCTGGGTGATGGACATTGGGGAGGGTGTGGGCTATGGTGAGCACTGTGAATTGTGTAGGACTGTTGAATCATAGAGCTGTACCTCTGAAACAAATAATACACTATATGTTAAAAAAAAGAAGAAGAAGATAGTACGAAGGGAAAAATGAAGGGGGGGATTCAGAGAGGGAGTCGAACCATGAGAGACGATGGACTCTGAGAAACAAACTGAGGGTTCTAGAGGGGAGGGGGATAGGGGGATGGGTTAGCCTGGTGATGGGTATTAAAGAGGGCACGTACTGAATGGAGCACTGGGTGTTATGCACAAACAATGAATCATGGAACACTACATCAAAAACTAATGATGTAATGTATGGTGATTAACATAACATAATAAAATAAAATAAAAAAATGTGGAATTGATTTTAAAAATTTAACACAGAGAATATAAAATTATACATGGAATTAATTAAAATCTAGAATTTCTACCTTGTTTAATAATTTAGGTAAACTTTTTGCTCTCCTTGACCTCAGAAAAAGTAAGGATTATAAGGATAACAAGTATATGTATTCTATTTTTAAGGAATTGTTTGTACTAGTTTCTGGTATTTGAGTTAGAAAAAAATCTGCATGTGGCAAAAATAATCAGGTATTGAAAAATACATCTGACATTTGAAATTGTGAAGTTGTTTCTAAGTTTGTATTTTCAAAGTATTAATATATAACATTTAATGTATGTTTGTTCCCTTCTGGGCATTGTTCTAGGCAGTTTGCTTGTATTACTTCATTTAATCACCTCAAGAATTTTATGAGCTAGCTCTGTTTCACAAAGAAGAGACTGATGCAGAGTGGTTGAGTTGCCCACGATCATTCTAGAGTCAGATCTATGGTGACTCTAGCATTCATTCTCTTACCTATTGTTACATACTGTAGTAAAGCATATTATCTAAAGACAACTTGCTACCAGCTTTTGCCAATAATTCTTTGAGATGGAATTTTCTACTATTTTGTTAGCAAAGTATGGGGAAAAAAAAAGTGTACCCCATTTGAGTGTCATATTATAGAGAATATCAAAGGAAAGCAAGTAATATTTAGTACAACAGAAGTTCTCTATAGCCAAACACTATCTTTTAGAGCTTGTTATTATGAAGTTAATCTCCATAGTAATAAGAGAGACCTGTCCTGAGTTTCTAGTGGGTCAGAGAGTTCACATACATTTTCTTTAACCCTAGCAAATTTCCTATCTTGATTTTATAAATGAGGAAACCAAAGATTGCAGAGGTTCACCCACTTGTCCAGCATCTTACATGTAATCACAGCTGGAATTCACACACAGATGTGTCTGATTCTGACACCCATGCTCTTTTCAGTACATCAGGCTTACTCAAAGCCCACACTGGAGCACAGGGAGGTCTGTCTCTAAGTTTGTTTTTATTCCAAGGATTATGCCATGGTGAGAAGTTATAGGTTTCAGAAAAACAAAACCAAACCAAAATATCTTCTCACATTCTCTAGGAGGTATGTCTTTTTTTAAATAAAATAAAAAAGAAAAATGGCAATGAGCTAGAGATTTTATATTATGAATTTTCTTAGTGTCTCTTTCCTAGAATATAAAATCAAGGTGATACATGTCTTGAATACTGGATTATAGATAATAATCGTTGCTGTTAGATGTTGTGTTTTGCTGTTTGGTCTTTGTACCTGAAGTATGTTTTTTGACTTTCTGCATCTTGATATGACCAAGAATTCTGATATTTCTTTTTGTCATATTTTGCTTTAGTTTATATAATTTCTAATGACTCAAATAAACTCTTTAAAAGTCTTTATAGAAAAATATTAGTTTAACTGCAATATAAATAGGGCTTTGAACTTCTTATAAGGAAATTTAATTTACATGTTAAGAGCTAAATCACCATGTAGTTTATATACACTACCTTTAATCCTTAATGACATCCATCCAAGGTAAATATTATTTTAATTTTATAGAACAGGAAGCCATAGTTAATACACAGCCTCAGAAGTAGAAAAATATCTGGTATATTAGAAGAACATCAAAGAGGGGCACCTAGGGGGCTCAGCCCTTTAAGTGTCCAACTCTTGATTTCTGTTTGGGTCATGAACTTGGGGTTGTGAGATTGAGCACCTCGTTTGTGTTGGGCTCTGCCCTGAGCATGGAGCCTGCTTGAGATTCTCTCTTTCCCTCTCCCTCTGCCTCTCCCTGCCTCACTCATGCTCTCTCTCTAAGAAAAAAAAAAAGAACATCAAAGAGATCTTTATGGATAGAGCAAAGTGAGCAAAAAGGAGAGGAGACATATTATTAGAAAGGTGTGGTGGGGGAAAGAATGGTGTGTGAGATACAGATCATTTTGATCTTATAAGAGATTGTAGAGAATGAAATCTACTCTACCATTTTGATTTGAGGAGTGCCTTGGTAAAATTTACATTTTAACTGGTCACCCTGGCTGCTCTATTGAGAATCCCCTGTGGAAGCAGAGAGACCAACAGGGGGTTCCAGCAGTCATCCAGATGAGAGGTGAGGGTGGCTTGAACCATAGAGGTGGCAGGAGAGATGGTTAGATGTGATTTGGCTCTTGATAAATTTTGAAAGCTGAAACAGTAGAATTTTCAGACACATTGAATGTGCAGTGTAAGAGAAAAAGAGGAATCAAGGAATGGCTCCAAGGTTTATGGTCTGAGCAACTGTAGGGATGAAGTTGCCCCTGATTGAAATGGAGAAGAATGTGGAAGAATCAAGCTGTGGGAGAAAGATCAATATGATAAATTTGAGATGCTGAATAGATAGCAGGAGAGAACTGTGGGCAGGAGACATACATTTGGGTATCATCAACACATATTTAATACTGAATATCAAGAGGTTGAGAGAGATTACCAAACAAGAAGTATAGACTGTAAAGGAAAGGTTTCTGAGGAATGAAACCTGGGACACCCCAATGTGGAAAGATGGAGAGATGAGGAGGAACTACCAAAAGAAATGGATTTGGAGTCTCCAGTGTAGTAAGAGAAAAACCAGGACAGTGTGATATGTTTGAAGTTGTATTAGTCTGCTTAGCCTACCATAATGGACTGCCACAAACTGGGCAGCATAAACAACAGACATTTATTTTCTCACAGTTCTAGAGGCTAGAAGTCCATGATGAAGGTTCTGGCAAATTCGGTTTCTGGTGAGGACCCTCTTACTGGCTTGTGGATGGCTATGTCCTCCATGACCTTTCCTCTGTGTATGTACAGAGATGAGCTCTGGTGTTTTTATCTCTTATAAGGGCACCAGTCCTGTTGGATTAAGGTCTACCCTTATGACCTCATTTAACCTTAATTATCTTTTAAAAGGCCCTATCTCAGAAAACAGGCACAATGGGAGATACACTTCAATATATGAATTTTGGGGGATACAATTCAGTTCATAACAGAAGTCAAGTATAGAAAATGTTTCAAGGAGAGTGATCAGACATGTCAAGTATGGCTTTTATCTATTTATGTTCAGAGCTAAAGCAAATGTTGTCCCCATGCTTGTGCTCTCTCTCTCTCTCCCTCTCTCTGACAAATAAGTAAATAAAATCTTAAAAAAAAAGATAGGAAGAACTTTTTGCATGTAAAAAGTCAGTATTTCCCAACTTCTTGTCCATGGTTTGATGAGGCACTCACTTCCCCTCCTTCTCCCCCTTCCCCCCTTCTCCCAATCTTGTTAACAATGAATTTAGCTTTGTTAATCTTTCCCTCCTGGTTTTCTCTCCTTCGTCTTGGATCTATAATAGAGAAAGTTTCCTCACCTGTTTTATAATTTGGATTGGCAAGCCTCTCAGTGGAAAAGGAGAGGGTAGGTGATGGGAGTGGTAAAGAAGCAGAATTTGAAGGCTGTTTTTGCCAGCATATTTTAGAGCCATGTAGTGAGTACTGTGATCTCCAGTGTCTGCCAAGTTTTTCCATGTTAGCAGAGAAACTCTTGGAAAGTGAGTAGAAAGTAGATCAATAATTAAGATATAAGATTTATTCCAATTCTGAAATTCTGTGTTTCAGTGGTCATCCTCAGCAGAGAGCTTAGAATTATGGGGAAAATTAAAATATATTAGAATTAAGAACAATATGAGCTACTGTGATATATGATATATATATATCATATTAGGATAATGCTAATTATAGCATTATGATCTCTGAGAGGATTATATGCTTAAAGAATTAGAAAATTTAATATCTCATGATAATGTATAGGCTACAGTTTTAAAAATATTTAATTTAAAGCAGAAATAGCTAATAATAATTTGACCTAATAATTCAATAATCTTAAAACCTGGTGTTCTTTACTGCATGTATGGTAATATTTGTTATCACTTCACAGATTTGTGTTTCCAAAGCTGGTAAAACAGAAGCTATTTTCTCCTAAACATAATGTTTTTATTTAAGAGGTACTCAGTGATAAATGAACTCAGTAATTATTGACTATTCAGTAAAAGTAAAATTCAATAATAGGTAAATGGTGGGAATTTGAGTTTCGCTATAGTGGACTATTTTTCATTTTCTTCTATAAAAATGCTAAGGAAGTTTCACTTGAGGGAGAATGGTATAAATGTAATTTTTCCTAGTTCCTCCTTTCAGAACAATTAAAAACTCTGGACTCAAATATAACACAAACATAGAAAGACCCTGAAAGGTAGAGAAAACAAGACAAACTGGCTAGGTATCCTGGGACCAAGGAATGACAGTGGGGAATTCCTTGGGTTTTGTTTTTGCCTTGTATATCCCAAACTGTGTCCTGGAGAAGATTTACACCTGAGAATGCCAAGAGACCAGACCAAAACCAAAACCAAAAAAGAAGCCCCCCACCTCCGCCAACCCAAACAAACCCAAAGAAACCAAAAACCAAAAAAACCACAACAAAACCAACGAAAACAAAACCCAAACAAACCCCAGAACAACAAAGCAAAACAAAACCCAAGAAAAGCCTGTTCTCACTAGCTAAAGGATGAAGGAAGGGGCAGCCTAGAAAGGCAGAAAACATGTGTACAATAAATGATCTACTCCAGCCAAACACCACAGAAGAAAGCTGCAGCTCTGTGCCCACTCCTTCCAGTGAAGACTGGGTAGAGTACCTGGACTTCCACTCTTGCCATACTGTAGGAGTTGCCCCAGTCTTCATGCTGGGGTGTCAGAGAAGGCTGAGTGAGAAACTGAGACACTCATCCCTGCGGGGCACAATGAATCCCCCGTCCCTTGCTTGCAGTATCAGTAGAGCGGTGACATGGCACCCCTTAACCTCCCAGCCAGGATGTCATCAGTGGAGACCTAGTGGGAGCCTGAATTCTCACTCTGCCCAGCAGTATCAAGGAACCCTTAACCCTCTCAGGTTCCAACAGAGGCTGAGTGGAGAACTTGGGTATCCACCGCCATCTGGCAATACTGAAGTGATGCCCCCTTTGATTCAATGGACTAGTATCAGAGGGAAATTGCTGGGCTCCTGGGTGACTCAGTCGGTTAAGCATCCAACTCTTGATTTCGACTCAGGTCATAATCTCAGGGTCCTGGGTTTGAGCACCACTTTGGGTTCCTGCTCAGCTGGAGTCTGCTAGTCTCCCTCTCCCTCTGCCCCTCCCCGGCTCATGCACACACACTCTCTCCCTCTCGTAAATAAATAAATAAATCTAAAAAAAGTTGCTAAAAAAGATTTAAATAAGATTCAGAGTCTTATAAAACCCCAAATGTCCAGGTTTCAATACAAAATCATTCATCATACCAAGAACCAGGAGGAACTCAAACTGAATGAGAAAAGACAATCGACACCAACATCAAGATGATATATATGTTAGAATTATTTGACAATGTATTTAAGGCAGACATCATAAAAATGCTTCAGTGAACAATTACAGATATGCTTGAAACCATTGAAAAATAGAAAGTCTTGGCAAAAATGGAAATTCTCAGCAAAGTAATAGAAAATATAAAGAAGAGCCGAATGGAAATTTTAGAACCAAAAAAAAAAAAAAAAAAAGAAAGATAAAGCAAAATAAAAACTTAATAGATAGGCTTAATAGAAGAATGGAGAAGACAGAGGGAAAAAAATAAGTGAATTTGAACATAGAACAATAGAAATGATCCAATCTGAACAACAGAGAAAAAAAAATAGATGGAAAAAAGGTAAACAGAGGCTCAGGGACAGATTGGGACAAAACAATTCAAGTCTTTGCTTCCAGAAGGAGGTAGGAGAGAGGGTTCCCGCTGCTATTACATAGAAATACAATTGATTTTGTATATTAATCTTGTATCCTGCAACCTTGCTGAACTCACTCACTAGTTCTAGGAGTTGTTTGGCTTTTTTTTTTTTAATAGATTCCTTGGAATTTTCTCATAAACCATCATGTCATCTGCAAATAAGGACAGTTTTATTTCTTCCTTTCTGATCTGCATGCCTTTTGTTTCTCTTTCTTGCGTATTGTACTGGCTAAAACCTCCCATACTATGGCTGAGTAACAGTGGTTAAAGTATTCTTTGCCTTGCCCTCAATCTTAGGGGAAAGCATTCAGTCTTTGACCATTAAGTGTGATGTTAGCTGTGGGTTTTTTGTAGATGTTCTTTGAAGTTGGGGAACTTTCATTCTATTCCTAGTTTTCTGAGAGTTTTTATCATGAATGAGTGTTGACACCAAAACTAAAAATACAATGCCATTTACAATCACTCAAAAAAGAAATACTTAGGTGTAAGTTTAACAAAACACCTGCAGACCTTTATTTTGAAAACTACACAATGCTGATGAAAGAAATCAAAGAAGGTTTAAATAAACGGAGAGATGTGCCAATTTTATGGATTAGAAGAAACAGTATAGTAAAAATGTCAGTTCTTCTCTAATTGATATACAAGTATTCAAAATCCCAACAGGATTTCTTTGTAGATACACTCAAGATTATTCTAAAATTTATATGGAAAGATAGAGGAACTAAAACAGCTAAAACAATTTTGAAAAAGAAAAATAAAGTGGGAGAAAAAGTCTACTTAATTTCAAGATTTATTATCTAGTTACAGTAATCAAGACTGTGTGGTATTGGCAGAGAGATAGACACACAGATCAGTGGAATGGATAGAGAACCCAGAAATAGACTCACAAAGTATGGCCAGCTGACTCTTGACAAAAGTGCAAAAGCAGTTCAATAGAGGAAGGATAATCTTTTCAACAGATGGTGCTGAAGCAACTTTCTATTCACAGACAAAAACAAAAGCAAAAAAAACTTGAACTAAATCTCACATCTTATGCAAAAATTAAGCCAAAATGCATCCTAAATATAAATGTGAAAGATAATACATATAACTTTTAGTAGATTGCATAGGAGAAGAATCTTTGGGATGTAGGGCTTGGTGAAAAGTTCTTAGACATGACACAAAAAACCACAATCCATAAAATACAGAAATCAATAAATTGCATGTCACCAAAATTAAAGACTTTTTTTCTGTAAAAGACATCATTAAGAGGTTGAAAAGATTAGCTTTAAACCAGGGGAAAATATTTGCAAACTTTATGTCTGAAAAAGGACCAATTTTTAGAATATATAAAGAACTCTGAAAACTCACATTAGAAAGCAAACAATCCAAGTAGAAAATAGGCAAAAGACATGAAGAGACATTTCACTAAGAGGATGTATGCATGACAAATAAGCACATGAAAAGATGTTCAGGATCACTAGCCATTAGGGAATTGCAAATTCAGACTACAATGAGATATCACTGCATACCTTTAAGAACAGTTACATTTGAAAATGTGACAATACCTAATGCTGGCCAGGATGCTGAGAAACTGAATCTGTCATACATTGCAGGTGGGAGCGTAAAATGGTACATCCACCTTTGAAAATAGTATGGCAGTTTCTTAAAAATCTAGACATACACTTACTGTATGACACAGAAATTGTAGTCCAGGGCTTTTATCCCAGAGAAATGAAAATTCTATTTGCACAAAAATCTGTACGTAATTGTTTATAATACCTTTATAGCCAAAAACTAGAAGCAGTCCAAATATCCTTCAGTAGGTGAGCGATTAGACAAACTCTGGTATATTCATACGTGGAATACTGCCCAGCAAAGAACCAAAACCAAAACCAAACCAACCACAACCATAAAAACAAAAGTGAACGAGCTACTGATACATGCAGTAATTTGGATAGGTATTATGGTCAGCGACTAAAAGTCACTTTCAAGAGGTTACATATTGTATGGTCCCATTTTTGTAACATTCCTGAAATGTCAAAATTATGAAGATGGAAAACATTTTTGGTTGCTAGGGGGTTAGGTATGTTGGAGCGGGGAGAAAAGAGGTGGATGTGACCATGAGAGAATAGCATGGGGAGGTCTTTGTGTTGATGGAATAGTTCTGTATCGTGATTGTGTTGTTAGTAACACAAATCTACGCATGTCGTAAAATGACACAGAACTAAACTCACTCATGTATAAATGTCAGATTCCTAGTTTTGATACTGGACTATAATTATGTAAGATGTAGCCATTGGGGGAAGCTGAGTGAAAGGTACAGACCTCTCCTCTGTACTGTTTTTGCAAGTTCATGTGAATCTATAATTCTTCCAAAGTAAGATGTTAAAAAATTTAATCTTCAAAGGCAGCCATGCATTCATGCAGTTTCTATTCTGGTGAGAGAGATGGAAAACAAGTAACTAAGTAAGTAAATAGGGAAGTAAGTAAAGTAAGTAAGTAAATAGTCTTACCTTTCCTTGGAATGGATAACCAAATTGCACATGACTCCTAAAGCAAAGCTTTCCCCCTAAAAATACCTCTTTAAAAGTACTTAAAAATTTTTTATTATAGTAAAGTGACACATGCATTAGACATTTAATGATTTTTAGAAATACAGCCACCTATTTGTAAATGTAAATCTTTGTCCTTAAACCATTACCTGTCACTTTGAGAGAAAGAAAGAGCGTGCACATGCGTGCACATGCATGTATGAGTTGGGAGGGGAGCAGAGAGAGAGGGAAAAGGAGAATCCTCAAGCAGAGGTCTGAGCTCAATGTGGAGCCCGATGCTGGGCTCGATGCGGGTCTGGATGTGGGGCTTGATGTGGGGCTTGATCCCAGGACCGCGAGATCATGACCTGAGCTGAAATCAAGCGTCACATGCTTAACCAACTGAGCCACCCAGGCACCTCTATTCCCTGTCACTTTTAATCCTGCTTTTCTGTAGGAATCTCTTCTTTTGTAGCTGTCCAGCTGTCTCTTTGCTTGAGGTGGGACATCTATCTTCTGCCCTCAGACATTAGTGTTCCCAGACTCTAAGACTTACACCATTGTCTTCCTGATGAGGGAGCAGAAGGCAAGCTAAGGACAAAACACAAGCTGACACCCCGCAAAAGCCCCCACCCTCAGGATATGTGTGACATTCCTCAAGCACTCCTAGCTGCCCTAAAACTAAGTAAGAGAAGGAAAAGACAAATATTTAACTAATAGAGATCACAGTCCTGCCAAACATGAGTCTCCATCAGTTTACAAATGGCTTAGTGATTTACAAGGAAAAAGCATTCTTATCAATAACCTGACTCCCAGAATTCCATACCTCAATTTCCTGGAGCCCTAACATCACCCTCCCTTCCATGAGTGATGTGGGAAACAGAGGCAGAAGGAAATGTAAACAAAGTTAAGTTTCTTTACTACCTGCGGCCTACTGACAAAGACTTGTAACACAAAGAGTGTAACATTTCTCCAGCAAACATCCCAACAGTCTTTTTTTTTTTTTTTTTAAAGATTTTTATTTATTTATTTGACAGAGAGAGACACAGCGAGAGAGGGAACACAAGTAAGGGGAGTGGGAGAGGGAGAAGCAGGCTCCCCGCAGAGCAGGGAGCCCGACACCGGGCTTGATCCCAGGACCCTGGGATCATGACCTGAGCCGAAGGCAGATGCTTAACCGACTGAGCCACCCAGGCGCCCCAACATCCCAACAGTCTTAATGTTAATGCCTTACTAGAAAGAAAAACAACCTTACCTTGACAATAGCAAGGCCTCCAGTATCCTGAAAGTCTTCTTTAGCATATCAAAGTCCTTTTGAAAACCTCCCTTTTTCCTTACCTGCCTCACTCCCAAGTGTATAATCAGCCATTCCTCACAACCTCAATGCAGCAGCTCCTTCTGCCCACCAGATCACCTTTTTTGTACCAAAAACATCTCAAGAATTCTTCCTTGGTTGTCGGTTCTGGACCTCACCAACATTCCAAAACTACATCATTCCCATTCTCAGGCCTTTGGACTCAGACTGAATTACACCACTGGCTTTCCTGGTTCTCTAGCTTGCAGACAGCAGGTTGTGGAACTTCACAGCCTCCAGAATTGCATGAGCCAATTTTTATAATAAATCTCCTCTTGTATGTATCCTGTTGGTTCTCTTCTCTGGAGAACTGTAACTAATACAGGTGGGAAGGAATTAGAATGTTGGCAGAAGAGCAAGGCAGCCAATGTGGCTGGAGTGGAGTAAGAGAGAGTGGTAAAGCAGACCAGAGAAGTGGTGTCCTACATAATTTGTCCACCCTCAGCTCCACCACCACTATGGATCCCTCTCTTCTCTTGGATCATCTTCTCTGGATATTGCAATAGTGGTGGATCATTTCAACAGTCGGTCATGGTGGGTCTTGCGATTTTTACTATGAATGGGATGAAAAGCTGTTGAAATGATGGGCAGAAAGTGATATCTTTCTTATGTTTAAAAGGAGCACTGGGTGTTATACAAAAACAATGAAGCGTGGATCACTACATCAAAAACTAATGAAGGGGAGACAAACCATGAGAGACTATGGACACTGAGAAACAAACTGAGGGTTCTAGAGGGGAGGCGGGTGGGGGGATGGGTTAGCCCGGTGATGGGTATTAAAGAGGGCACGTTCTGCATGGAGCACTGGGTGTTATATGCAAACGATGAGTCATGGAACACTACATCAAAAACTAGTGATGTAATGTATGGGGTTAACATAACATAATAAAATAAAAAAATTATTAAAAAAAACTAATGAAGTATTGTATGGTGACTAACATAACATAATAAAATAAAATAAAATAAAAAAGGGACTTTTCTGGCTATCCAGTTGAGAACAGATTGTTGGGTTTAGGAGTGGGAGCAGAGAGAATGTTTAGGAACAAGGCTATTGCAATAATCCAGAGAAGAGATGGAAGTGGATTGGAATGGGGTAGGAGATGGGTAGTGGTGTAGGTGAGGAGGATGAATTCAGCATACAATTTGAAAGTCGGTATCACAGGATTTGCTGGTGAATTGATATAAGTACAAGATTTTTGAACATTGGAAGACCATGGCACTACATTTGATAATACATAATTTGAAAGGTTCAGTGTTGAGGAATATGTCTTCTTGTTCAGTGAGCCTCAACATCCGACTGTCGCTGTTGTTAGGCTCAGATTTGTAGACTGGATGAATATAGTTACTTTTAGTTTCTTGTCACTTGCTACTACATATGTGCCTGGAGCACCCCATAATTTATGAAAGGTGGGTATTAGCCACTGCTTGCATAAAGGATATCAGTGACAGAACATGACTTTTTTTTAAAGATTTTTTATTTATTCATTTGAGACACAGAGATACAGAGAGAGAGAGAGCATGAGCAGGGGCAGAGGCAGAGGGAGAGGGAGAAGAACTCTGGGATCATGACCCAAGCCGAAGGCTGATGCTCAACCACCTGAGCCACCCAGGTGCCCCCAGAACATGATTTTAAATATTATGAGGGCAACCCAAAGCACTCAAGCATGATGACTTAGAATGTCTGTCATTTTGTAATTGGTTCTGTATCATTGTGTCAAAATTTTTGTATGACTGGTTAACTGGGCCCTTTGTTCTTTCTGTTCCCCCTATTGTCTCTGCCACATTCCTGCCTACCTTTACCTCCAAGGCTAACCTAGGTTATTAAAGTTTTTCTTTCCTTAAAATATACCTTTCAAACCAACAGAAAAGGTCTGAAGGCTTCCTTTTAAAAAAACTAGCATATGTCATCTTTCAACGTGCCCAATAAAATGTTATTGTCTAGGGTGAATGACAGCATCAAATTTTTTTTTTTTTTTTAACAGGGGAGGACTTCAGCTATTTTTTTCTGAATAATGTTTTTGGGTTTCTTCAGGGCACATTCTGACGAGTATTCTGGCTATTTTAATTTGCACAAGAGTTTACCAGTTTTTTGCATGCTTATTTATATTGGTTAACTCTAACAGAAAATCTGTGTAGGAAAAATATTTTTTCATTAGTCTCGTAAGAATTGGAATATAGTGTGGAACTTTGCTTTAGGATGCAGTGAGAGAAAGAATATGAGTACGGATTCAAGGGAAAAGAGAAGGAATAAAAGGAATCCAGAAATAATCAGAAGGAACTAAGCCAAACATACAATTATACATCAAGGCCGTAAAAAACAATAAGTAAATGTAATATTGGAGTGGATTTTTAGATTGGTCCTCAAGACCATTGTGAATAAGGCAGAAAGCAGAACTCCAAGATAGAAATATATGTAAGTTTCAGTGGATGAATGGAATACACTACAGGCATACCTTGTTTTATTGTGCTTCACTTCACAGCACTTTGTAGATATCGCATTTTTCACAAATAGAAGGTTTGTGGCAGCCCTGTGTTGAACAAGTCTATTGGCATCATTTTTCCAACAGCTTTTGTTCACTTTGTGTCTGTCACCTTTTGGCAATTTTCAAAATATTTCAAACTTTTTCATTATTATTATATTTGTTATGGTTATCTGTGATCAGTGATTATGACTTGTTGAAAGCTTAGATGATAGCATTTTTTTTTTTAGCAATAAAGTAGTTTTTAATTAAGGTATGTACTTCTTAAAAAACATAATGTACTGCACACTTAATAGACTTACTAGTATAGTGTAAACATAACTTTAATTTGCACTGGGAAACCAAAAACTTTGTTTGACTTGGTTTATTGTGATACTATCTTTTTTGCAGTGAACTTACCATAGCTCTGGGGTATGCTTGCAGTCCCCCCTTATCCATGGTTTCACTTTCAGTAGTTTCAGTTACCTGAGGTCAACCGTGGAAACAGACAATCCTCCTTATGATGAATCATTAGAAGTCAGTAGTAGCCTAATGCTATGTCACAGTGCCTACATCATTCACCGTGCTTCATCTCATCACGTAGGCATTTTATCATCTCACATCATCACAAGAAGAAGGGTGAATCTAGTATGATAAGGTATTTTGAGAGAGAGAGAAACCACATTTACATTGTTATAATTGTTCAATTTTATTATTAGTTATTGTTGTTAATCTCTTACTATGCCTACTTTATAAACTAAACTTTATTATAAGTAAGTAGGTATAGGAAAAAACACTGTGTATATAGGGTTCAATACTATCCGTGGTTTCAGGTATCCACTGGAGGGAGGGATCCTCCACAGATAAAGGGGGACTACTGTAAGATCAAATTATGTACTTTGAGCAGGTGCTGTTGAGAATCATGATTGTGAGTAAAATTAGCTGTCATGGTCCAGCCACGGTGGAAGGAGCTCATTGTTGATGAATTGTGTCATGGAGATCAGTGGGTGGCAGTAAGGAGAGCAAGAGGACTCTCCTGTTACAGAGAAGTCACAGGTGCCTTTCTTTAAATTTGTCATGGCATCACCATAACCCACCAATCAAAAATGGGCAGAGCAGTTTGTGGAGCGTAGGGGATGGAGGTGGTTGCCTGAGTGCCATGCTTTGAGGAGCGCAGTGTAGCTCAGTGCATAGTACTTGAGGAAGGCTGAAAAAAGGAAGTACTTGATCGAAATGTAATGGGATTCTCTTACTCTAAAAGGATTCCCTTCTATATACATCTTTAGGCTGCATATTGCTGATTTATAACTACTTTCTCAAAGCTGCTCTGCATGGTTCTTAAAACTCCATAGGTGGGGCCCCTGGGTGGCTCAGTCGTTAAGCGTCTGCCTTTAGCTCAGGTCATGATCCTGGGGTCCTGGGACTGAGCCCCGCATCGGGCTCCCTGCTCGGCGGGAGGCCTGCTTCTCCCTCTCCCACTCCCCCTGCTTGTGTTCCCTCTCTCGCTGTCTCTCTCTCTGTCAAACAAATAAATAAAATATTAAAAAAAGAAAACAACAACAAAAAAACTCCATAGGTGGCCTAGGTCCTCACTTCCTGAAAGCAAAACAAACAAACAAACAAACAAACAAAAAACACCAAGCAAACCAAGACCAGGAAGAATTAAACAGAATATTGTAGTGGGCATATGCTTTGAAATCAGATGTTCTGAGGGAGAATTCTAGGTTTACCTCTTAATTTGGTGTGTAATCCTGGGCAGATTACTTAATTGCTCTGTGCTGCAGTTGTCTCATCAACAAAATGGAGTTTTTAATAGTGTCTGCTTCATAGGGCCATTGTGAAGAATAAATGCTATAAAGCATGTAAAGTGCTTAGCACATTATGTGCCTCAATAAATGTTAGCTTAAATTGATAAGGTAATTAATTGACTCACTAACACATATCATTCCACTTCTACAAAAGAAAAACAAAACCATCTCTGGCATTTAATAGGCACTGATAGGTATTATTTATCTCCAAATGTATTATTTTAAAATAAAAATAACTGCTTTTTTAATGTGGTAATTTACCTAGTGGTAAGGACTTAAAATTTTTTGGTTTCAAATATTCAAACTATTATACATTTTTATGGGGAAAATTTTCATTTTTTTAAGGAGGAAATCTATTTCTTTTTAGAGATTTTTATTTATTTATTGATTGATTTAACAGAGAGAGCGAGAGCGAGAGAGGAAACACAAGCGGGGGGAGTGGGAGAGGGAGAAGCAGGCTTCCCGCCGAGCATGGAGCCCGATGCGGGGCTCCATCCCAAGACGCTGGGATCATGACCTGAGCCGAAGGCAGACGCTTAACCGACTGAGCCACCCAGGCACCCCGAGGAGGAAATCTATTTCTGAATGGCTTATGGTATATATGTTAAAAATATTCTGGAATAAACTATCTTTCAAGGTGAACCTTAACACTAAAAATTAACAATAAATACTTCACACGAAATGGAAAAAGGCAGGAACAACCGTCTCTTGGTGTTGGAGATCTCGTCAGTCACAGGAGTGGAAATGCATGCGCATGTTGATGACTGGCCACTGGCGCCTGTATGGTTCCTTCCTTCTCCTTCCTCTAAAGTGGATGCGGGTTTCTAGTTGCTTTCCTGGCTGGCTTGTGCTGGAAAGCAGCAGGTTTGATTTCTGTTGGCAGCCCTGCCTTTCGTGCTCCCTGAGATGTAAGCTTAAATTGATTATGTTGCCCCTTCACCTCTGTGATCAGCTGGAAAACAAAGGAAAGTGGCTCAGGGAACTCAGAGTCAGAAATTCACATGCAAAAGACAGCACTTTTCTTTGAATTTCTCTATCAGTTTGTCTTTCTTAAGACACAATACACTCTGCAGTGAAATTTATTTTGCTTGTATCATTTCTCTTACTAGTGAAGTGTAGGTGTTTGAGACATATAGTTCAACCCTCACCAGAATATTTTCTTACACCCTTAACAGCTGATTATCTAGCCCCTGCTCCAACACTTCCAGCCATGAGCCATCTTACCTCACAACTTGTTTTGGGGGAGACAGGTTTCTCCCCTTTTATTCAGCAGAAACTCCTTTATTGACACAAATCATATAATATTGTAGTTCAAAAAGAATACATTTTTTTCTAGTTCATTTCATTTTTGCATGGACATTTTCTTCACTTTAAAAAAAATCCTGATCAGGGGCGCCTGGGTGGCTCAGTCGTTAAGCATCCGCCTTCGGCTCGGGTCATGATCCCAGGGTCCTGGGATCGAGCCCCACATCGGGCTCCCTGCTCGGCGGGAGGCCTGCTTCTCCCTCTCCCGCTCCCCCTGCTTATGCTCTCTCTCTCTCGCTGTGTCTCTCTCTGTCAAATAAATAAATAAAATCTTTAAAAAAAAAATCCTGATCAATATGAATATTTTCAATATTGATATATATTCAATACTTCCAATATCAATATCAATATTTTCTTGAGTATTAGATTGGAGAAATATTTAAGCATATTCAACTTGCTCATTAAGTTATTTTTTCACAATTATTTGACTATAATTTTGTAATTAAAAAAATTTTTTTTAATGTAAACCCTTCCCCCAACGTGGGGCTTGAACTGACAACCCCAAGATCAAGAGTTGCATGCTCTACTGACTGAGCCAGCCAGGTGCCTCTATTTAACTATAATTCTGAATCAAAGATGTTCAAGGTTTGTTTCCTTAGTCTCTTACTTTTCTTTGTGAAATTTTGAAATGTTACATAATCATTTAATTATGTATTATTTATTATTTGGTTGCAAAGATAATGACCATACCTCTCATACCAATCACTGCAGATTTGGGTAAACTGCTTGTGGAACTCTCAGAACTAGTCAAGCAAAATTTTCATGCATATCTTTTGAGAGTTTTTGATACTACACACAGGGAATCTGAATTGTAGGTCTGGGATAGAAAAAGTCCATGAATTCCCTATTATTAAATGTAGCATTGTGGTTTTTGTGAGATTCCAGAGACTTTTATCAGGCTTTTAGAGAGTTTTGCAAATTCTCCTCCCCCAAATGTTAAGAACCTTGTTACTAGAAAGGTATGAGAGTATGTATGGCTTTGTTAGGGCTGCCAGAACAAATATCACAGACTGGGTGGCTTAAATAACAAAAATGGGTTTTCTCACAATTCTGGAGGCTCAGAGTCTGGGATCAAGGTGTCAGCAGGGTCAGTCCCTTCTCCTTGGTTTATAGATGGCTATCTTCTCCCAATGTCTTCACATGTTCTTCCCTCTGTACATGTCTGTGTCCCAGTCTCCTTTTCTTATAAGGACACCAGTCTTTTGTGCCTGGGTGGCTCAGTCGGTTAAGTGTCTGCCTTCAGCTCAGGTCATGATCCCAGGGTCCTCGGATGGAGTCCCACATCGGGCTCCCTGCTTGGCAGGGAGTCTGCTTCTCCCTCTCTCTCTCCCTCTCCCTGCTGCTCCCCCTGCTTGTGCATGCGTGCGCGCTCTCTCTCTGTCAAATAAATTAATTAAATCTTAAAGAAAAAAAAAGACATCAGTCATACTGGACTAGGGTCCACACTAATGACCTCGTACTAACTAATTACCTTTTAAAGACTCTATCTCTAAAGACAGTGACCTTCTAGGTATTGGGGTTAGGACTTCAACATATAAATTTTGGAGGATTACAGTTCAGCTCACAACAGAGTACTTGTTTGAAAATTAAAAATCAAAAGGTGAAAACTGCATTCAGTTCACTCTAGAATAAGTTTTCCCTAGTTGGATTCTGCTCTTACAGTAGCTATCAGCCCGCAACTCACGCACAGTTTCTTTTTCAAACTGGTTGCTTCTGTGTGAGTTTTCTGGCTCACTGGAGCCTGACTCAATCAGCCAGCAATATTTATTGAGCACCCACTGTGTGCAAAAACTGTCCCAAGATCTCTCAAGTCTGCAGTGTTGATCGTGCCTGCCAGCCAGGGTCAGGTTGCCTTGTGAAACAACTTTGACATTTGCTTTGTGCTGTATTTTAAGCCCTGAAATTTAAAGATCCTTATCATGGAAAGGAAGTTTCCAAAGGTGTATTTCCTCCATCTTTTCTGTAACCTTATGGTACGGACACTGATGGTGTCTGTAAGCTGGAAGTGATTAGATTTTGGAAAGTTTTCTTAAAATATGCACATGAAAATCCATTCCATTATAAAGTGTGTTCACAGTTGTGGTAGAGAGAAACTCTATTACTTTCTAAGCAGTTGCAGGGGATTTATCTCAAGGAGAGAACTACATTAATAGAGATATTTGATTACTTACATACATTAATAGAGATATTAATGTAAGTAGATATTAGAGATAATAGAGATATCTCTAATAATAGAGATATTAATGTAATAAAGATATTAATGTAAAGCCTCATCTTGGTAATGAGGCTTTTTGGGGTACAGTGAAACATAGATTCCTAAACTTCTCTGGCTAAGAAATAAACAAATTTGGAAGGTTCAGAGCTGAGCAATCTAGGGAGGGGAGAGGAGTGGTGAAAAGGGGTGGGAGGAGGGTGGAGACTGCAGACTAATGGGAAGCTGGAGCCTGGAAAGACACAATCATTGAAAATTCCTCTAAGTTGGAAATGGCAGAAGGGAGGTTTAATCCTTAATTGTAAATTGTTGGCAGTGCTGTGCAGTGATGTGAGCCTTGTCTGCTCTCTCCAAATTCTGTGGAATCTCTTGCAGGCACAGCTTTGAGTCTTTGGTTGCTGAGAGACAAGGGTGAGACCAGATGGAGTGAGAAAAAGGAGAGAAATATAATAAGGAAATAAACACATGGATCTGCCTAAGCTAAGGAATAGTATTACTAATAATGTTGAGTCTCTTCCTTTGCAACATTTTACTAAAGCAGGCAGCAGATTCCCCCCAGTTGAGAAGTCTACTTTATTTCAGTTTTATTACCAAAGTCATAAGCTTGCTTGGTCTTTGGAAGTTTCGCCTGGGACAGTTAGCAGCCAGGAGCCATTGGATATGGGTGGTGGCCACAGCCGTGGCAGGGTTAACGTGATCATACTTCTTAGGCATGGGTGAGTTAAGATTCCTAATTTGTCTTTAGCTTGGTCCAGTCGTGCAAAGTTAAGAGCTGTTTATTTTATTGAGTTAGTGCATTTCACATCTGTCCTTCTGATTCCAAATATGCATACACAAAGTTACTAATAATGTTGGAAAGGACAAGATCTTGTGCCTCTTTCTGCCAATTGCCTAAACTCATCTCCTTTCTAAGAGTCCTTTTAGAGTCAGATTGGGGTCTTAAATCCCTAATATCTCATTCTTCATAAGCGGACTCCTATTTTAAGGCTTGGTAAGAGTCTTCAGCTTAGCAATATGAATATGAGGTCCAAAAGCTCACTGTATGTGCCAGGGTCTTGGCAGGAAAGGGATGCCACACTCAAACTGGGTAACTGAGCAGAGTTTAATAAAAGGACACTATGTAAAGCTGTGGGCAGGTCTTAGTGAAGACTATAAGGGATAGATAGTGCAGGTCCTTAGGGCTGGTATCATCTGGGGGTCTGTGCCCTCCTAGGCTGAAAGGGGCAAGGAGAGAGTGGCTCATGAACTTGCTGAGAGGGCTGTATAAAGAGGGTCCTCTGACAGGAGCTGGCTTTTGAGAGACAGACACACATAATCTGGGTGGCCGGCAGGGAGGAATCAGACCAAGAGAGACTCTGACCTCATACTTTTCTTGCTTTCTGCTGTCCTTGCTGGTGCCTCAGGTTTACTGAACCCAGCTGGAAGGTTGCTGTGGTCCACACAGGCCAGTCTCCCAGGGAAAAGACCAGGCTGGAAGAGGATCTGAAGGGCAAACAGAAGAGATCAAGCTATGCATACAGGTATCTGTATTTTGAGGGGTTCAACCATTATCCAAGTGGAGCTCTGTTGTATTTGGGGAAGGCCCATGCTACTAACTTTAACTTGGCTAAATCCCATTTCCTCCAAGAAAACTTCCTCATAAACCCAGCCAGAAGGAGCTTGCTATCTTTTGAATGTGTCTAGTACTGTGTTAGTCCTACTCCTTGAACACAACAGATACTGTCTTGGATTAAATGTGCATGAAAACCTATGTGTATCTTGCTTATATTTGTTTCTTCCAGAATGCCTCACACAATGCCTTGCACTCAACTTTTTCCATTAAAAGTTTTCTGTTTTTGTTTGAAGTGGCCAACCCCACAGGGCAGCAAGGAGAATTATTCATGCCTCCTCAAGTATGACAGGTGTTTACCTCATGTTTTCACTGTTACTAAGATGGTCTCCACTCTGCCTGGATGGCAATGACAGTATTTTCAGGATGATTCATGCCACTATCCTTCCATGTAGTCTGTAAGCCATGGAACAGCAAAAGAATCATAAACTTCAGATAACATTAGGATGATGGTTTCTTCATTCTGAAGTCTCTTGCTGTGTATCTGCTTCCTGCCCTAACAGTTACTCCCAGACTATTAGCATCAGTTCCTTCCTCTGGTCTAGCTCCTTTTTCTTTGTTTTTCTTTACCTTAGGCTCCTTGCCCTGGTTAACCAAAGTTGCTTGCTGGCTTCTCAGCATGAAGAGCATAATTTCTTCTGGTCCTTCGCATGCATCTTGTTCAAGGTCTAGAGCACGGTCTTTTTACCTCCCTGGGTTATTAGGAAGTTAGCGTTGCCCTGAGATTGCTGGCAAGAATCTTAGCAGATAGTTAGTTAAGGCATGTTTCCCTAGTTTTGTATCTGGGTACTTGAATTTTGGAATCTGTAGGTAGTATTTTAGATATTTCCTTTAAAAATTTTTTATCTTCCTAATGGGTTTCTTATCCTTTCTTAGGCTGTTGCATATTTTGGATTTGGATTATGCTGTCAAGCATATTATTGCTCTAATTTCTGTTTATTTACAAATTTTATAAACAGTCAAATTTTCCTTCCACATGTTAGTGAAAGCATCAAAATATATAATTTGTTAATAGGTTGAATTTGATCTATTAACCAGCACTCTATGGTTCTCATTCATTTAGGTATTAAATCACTCACTTGTAATATTCAGATCACATTTCTCCATCTAATTAATAAGTATATCATTAAAAACTTCAAATGCCCTGCTGTAACCCAAATATAACATTCTGTGCTAGTCTGGCTATGAGAAAAAGATTTTAGGTTAACTTGCATGATTTATTCTTCAAAGGCCAGGCTGGCTCCTAGTCATTAACATTTATAAATGTTTACATACCTTGTTAATGATTTGTTCAAGTTTTGTTTTTGTTTTTATTTTGTTTTCTTTTTTTTGCCAGTGGTTGAAATAAATTTTAGAAGTCTGTAGTTTTCATTTGCTTGCTCATCCTCAGTCTTCTGTCATCTCTTTTATTCCTTATAATGTCTCAAATGCTGACATTTATCCTGCATTGAATTTGCAAATCCTTTTAGTATTCAGGGATAAAATTCATCCTGGTGAGCCTCCTATGAACTTAAAACAAGCAAAAAACAAACCAACTAACCTGAAAGGAGTTCTTCAAATCTCAATGTCATCAATTTTGGATTTTAATCCTTTTAAAAAAACTATATAAGGATTGAAATTTCTCCCTGTTAGGTTCAACAGTAGTCTACAAGTTAAGAAGAAAAAGTGGACACTATCTAACATCCCCAGTGAGGGAAGAGTAGCTACAAATTTATGCACTATATTTAAATCCAGCTCTGAATTTGAAATTCTAATTATTTAAGGACCCTTTTGTTTACAAGGATGAAAACAGAAATAAATTCATTTTCAGGAGGAATTCCTTATTAAAATCCACATTTCAAGGACATGATGTCTTTAGATTTGTTGAAGAGCTAAAGGAGCTATGTGGTGAGCTATTCCTTCTCTTATCTCAGACACGAGAAAGTGACATGAGTGACAGAAGTGCAGGTCGAAACCCATTACCTGACATCAACTGGCTCTCTTTGCTAGAGTGTGACCTTCTGTGAGGGATTAATAAATGGACAAAAATGTAATAAGCTAAATGTCACATATCTGTTATGTTCCGCAAACAGGTTTGAAATAGACTTTGGAACTCTTGTACTTTTTAAATCATTAAATTATTTATTTATTTATCTATTTGTTTATTTAAACTTTTCACCCTTTCACCCATTTCTCCCACCCCATACTCCCTGCTTCTGGTAACTACCAATCTGTTTTCTGTATCTATGAGCTTTTTTTTTTTTTTTTAAGATTCCGTATATACAGTTTTTGTGGAATAAGAGACATCATACCATATTTGTCCTTCTCTGTCTGACTTATTTCATTTAGCATAATGTCCTCCAGGTCCAGCCATGTTGTTGCAAATGGCAAGATTTCATTCCTTTTTTATAGTTGCATAATATTCCACTGTAGGTATATACCACATCTTCTTTATCCATTCATCTACTGATGGGCACTTAGGTTTTTTCCTATCTTGGTTATTGTAAATAATGCTGCAATGAACATAGAAGGCGCATATATCTTTTTGAGTTGGTGATTTTTTTTTTAACTTTGGATAAATACCCAGAAGTGGAATTTCTAGATCATATGGTAGTGCTGTTTTAATTTTGGGGGGACACTTCATATTGTTTTCCATAGTGGCTGCACCAATTTAAATTCCTGCCAACAGTGCACAGGGTTTCTTTTTCCCCACATCCTCACCAACACTTGTTTGTCTTTTTGATAATAGTCTATCTGACAGGTGTGAAGTGATATTTCATGGTGGTTTTAATTGGTACTTGTCAAATGATTAATGATATTGAACATACTTTCATGTACTTGTTAGCTGTCTCTGTTTCTTCTTTGGCAAAATATCTATGCAGATCTGCCATTTTTTAATCTGATTTTTCGTTTTTTGCTATTGAGTGGTATGACTTCTTTATACATTTTGAATATTAACCCCTTATATGACTTGCAAATATTTTCTCTCATTCAGTAGGTTGTTGTTTTATTTTGTTGATGGTTTTCTTTGGTGTGCAGAAGGTTTTTAGTGTGATGTAGTCTCACTTGCTTATTTTTGTTTTCATTGCTTTTGCTTTTGGTGTCAGATTCAGAAAATCATGGCCAAGACCTATGTCAAGGAGCTTACTGCCTGTGTTTTCTTCTAAAAGTTTTATGGTTTCAGGTCTTAAATACATTCAAGTATTTAATCCATTTTGAGTTAATTTGTGTATATGCTGTAAGATAATGGTCCAGTTTGACTCTTTTACATGTTGTCCAATTTTCCCAGCACCATTTACTGATGAGACTGACTTTCTGCACTGTATATTCTTGAGTCCTTTGTCATAAATTAATTTTGTCCATATATGTGTGGATTTATTTCTGGGCTCTCTGTTCTGTTCCATTGATCTGTGTCTGTTTTTATGCCAACATCATACTGTTTTAATTGCTATAGCTCTGTAATAGAGTTTGTAATCAGGGAGCATGTTGCCTCCAGCTTTGTTCTTCTTTCTCAAGATTGCTTTTGCTATTTGGGGTCTTTCGTGTGTTTTTAAAAATTTATTCTATCCATTTTTGTGTGAAGGCTTTTCTCTTTAAAGCAAAGATGGATGCAAAATGGGAGACTTAATTTTCTCTGTTGTTAGCAATGTATTGTAGATGATAGATGGTCCCAAGTAGTGAGCTTCTTGCTTCTTTGTTTTGTTCTGATTATATTATTTTCTCTCTACCCCCCAAACAACAACAAACCAAAAATTCCCAAAACAAACCTAGCGAAAATCAAAATTAATAAACAAAACCAAATTAAAAGCAATCTCCTTCAGTTGGAGTGTTTGGTCCTACATGGTGAAGAACCCAGGAGCAGGGCTGCTTATAACATGACTTTTGGGGTTCCCATGGCGTTTAGCTATTCTTGCCATGTTTATTCTGCTCTTTTTGTGTTTATGCAGCTTTAAAATGCATTCAGATTATTTATTTATTTATTTAAAAGATTTTATTTATTTGACAGAGAGAGACACAGCGAGAGAGGGAACACAAGCAGGGGGAGTGGGAGAGGGAGAGGGAGAGGCAGGCTTCCCGCAGAGCAGGGAGCCTGATGCGGGGCTCGATCCCAGGACCCTGGGATCATGACCCGAGCCGAAGGCAGACGCTCAACCATCTGAGCCACCCAGGCGCCCGCATTCAGATTATTTTTAAGTGTACTAATAACATTATTCTTTTGTGGGTTAAGAATAAAACTGTAATTGTCCCAGGAGCCTGGACCTGTAGAGATAATAGCAAACATTAGCAGAGAGGTGTTCTCTCAGGTCTATTTATCCAGTATCAGTTTGATTTGATAATCTCATCATAGTATCATTACTGGTCATAAAATTAACTACTTCTTTTTAAATTTTACCCTTTAATATTCATCCTTCTTGTTTTCCTCCTAGCTCAACACAATAAAATTTTTAAGCTTAAAGTCTTTCAACTATAACACCTAAGGCATTTAGCACAAAGAAAAAAAAAAGGTGTGCATAGAAATGTTGTATTATGCTGCTTCATTTCTGTGTTGTTGTTTTGGGTGTTGTAAGTTTGTATCTTTGATCCAATTAGTTGATTTTTTGTTAAGTCATGACCCTGATAGGGTAAGCTAGTAGAGCTGGGAATTCATTACAGATAGTAAAATGCAGGTGCTGAATAACTGGCTTTGGCTCATGATATATACAGCTACTAGAAACTTCACTTTTTCTTATCAAGTGGAAGACTGAGAAACAATTTAATAATGTTTTCAACTGTAAGAAAATCTTGTAAGCACTTGAAGGTGATGTTTATTTATTGTCCATTTCTGCTGAAGAAAATAAAAAAGAATTGATATTTAACTGCAATGAAGGTTATTAGATATTAGAAGGAAATTCTGCCTACCTTTGGGGAAGTCAGGTGGGGAGAAAGAAGGTAGAAATGGGGTCACTAAGAGATGGTATTTGGGGTGGGAAATTATATTCTATAATTTTCATGGGGACCTTCCCAATAGGATAGATTGAAAGAAGTTTAGATTATATACTCTCTGGGAATTCAAAGAGGATATTGGAGAAAGACTAGACAACAAACAGCATTTTAAGATCTTGATTAATATTACAGTTTTATGATTGAGTAATCTAACAACCATTCAGTTGCAAGTCTGTTTTACAAAAATTACATTTTTTTTTGTTATTAAACCAAAGCATCACATATATATATATATATTGAACACTAATATGCAGAAGGTTTCTTGGTTTGGATATAATTTGTATATTGAAAAATTCAGGCATTGGTGCTTAACAAATAAACACTGATTTGAATGTGCTTTTTCTAAGGTTGAAGGTGATTCAGCCTTTTAGTTTCTTTTTCATATTTATTGTATCTGTCCCTTATGTAAATTCCGTAGATGGCTAGGGATAAAGATGATTACTCTGAATACACAGGGTGAATTTTCATGACTCATGGAACTCCTTTCATCCCAAACTGCCAGCTTTCTACTGCCTCATTATTTTGTAGAAATTTGAGATTACTACATGAGGTCTAGGTTCCCTGTATAGTGTCTGAGGCAGTCTTACACAAGGTGGCTGTTGATCATGCACGATCTGAAATTCTCCAGGTTATATAGTAATCTCTAGTACCACTCTTAAGCCCAGACCAAAGGGGCCCCTTCTTTGGGTATTGTTATGGGCTGAAATGTGTCCTCCCAACTCCTAAGTTCATATGTTGATATCCTGACCCCCAGTACCTCAGAATATGACTATATTTGGAGGCAGGGACTTTAAAAAGGTAATGAAAGTGAAATAGGATTAGAGTTGACTCTAATCTAACCTGACTGGTGTCCTTATAAAAAGAGTAGAGTAGGGCACAGAAAACAGAGAGAGAGGGACAACCGTGTGAGGAAACAGTGAGAGGGTGGCCATCTGCAAGCCAAGAAGAGAGATTTCAGAAGAAACCAACCCTGTGATGCCTTGGTTTTGGGCTTCTGGCCTTCAGAATTATGAGAAAATAAATTTCTGTTGTTTAAACCACCCAGTATGTGGTATTTTGTTATGGTAACCCCAGCAAACTAATATAGATATTATGACTCATAATTCCCCCTTTTGGCCCTCCTCCTGCCCTCTGTCCCCATAAGGAATAGGAGTCTGTAGGACCACAGAGATATGCCCGCTTGGGAAGTGGGCCCATCTGGTACCTATGCCTGCCTCTGAACCATACTCTGTGGACCCAGACCCTGAAATTCTGTAACTAAATGGTCTGAGTCCACTTTCAGGGCTTGAGAAAACTCTGACTTTGGTCATTTCTAATGAAGGGAGCTCTGTCCACCTGTGGATACCTGTACCCATAGACCTGGGCTATAGGTATGTGGAAGGAGTGTAGGGGAGCAAGAATAGGCTAGGCATGGAAAAGAGGAGGGGTAAGCCATGGGTGGGATGGAGACAGAGAAGGGGGAATCATTTTGTCAGTGCCTCTATGTACTGATATGGAACTTTGAGGAATCTGAGAGAAGTTTGAACCTACTTTTCCAGGGTTTGGTCAAGGTATATTTTTCAAGGTAGTAGGATAGGACATATTTATTTACAGTTTTGTTAGCTGGATGTGTCATTTTTAGTATTGTCTGTTCTGTGGATCTCCATTTGTATTCTTATTCAGGTTCCACAATATGTTAGGGGTAGATCTGATATCATCAATTCTTTTATTGTAATTTCCCTTTTTCCATATTAGAAGCAGTATTTGGAAGCTGGATTTGTGGTTGACATCAATGGTATAGTAAAAGAATTTATTTGATCTTAGTTTATTCCTATTTTGAGGACAGATAAGACTTTAGACACTGAAGTCAGAGATAGGGGCAGGAAGGAATCCAGAGAAAGGAGGGAGGAGGGAAAGGAGGCACTGTTTACATGTCCAGATCTCTGGGTTCAGATCACCTTTGATGAATTTTAACTTCAGCAGTTTTAGATTATGATTGCATCAGCTCAGGTCCAAGATGAAGTTGGGAGTGTGAGAGCTTTTTTGGAAGTCTAGCCTGAGGAAGAAAAGTGGAAGAATAAGCAGGAGCAGGTGGGAAAGCCTTCAGGAGATGGTGCTGCTCTGAGACTATGCAGGGAGAATGGGAAGAGAGGGGAGGGTAGGAAGGTCCCAGATTACAGAGCAGTTCTGAGAAATCTCAGCCAACCCTATGGGGAGCTTGTTCACAGATGACCCGTAGAGGAGTCCTGAATTGGAAGAAAGGGCCAGGCCCCAGTGCCCCCACCAGGCTCAGTCATTAGTGGGGACTTCTGGGGAGAGCATGGCCTCAACTCAGTTGCTGCAATGGATCCTGGAAGTGTTACAGCTGGAGGCTATTAGCAGAATGCACTCCTCATGGCAGGTTCTTGGAGGGAGATCTGAGGGGTGTACTACATAGCTGCTACATTTATTTATTTTTTTCTGATTGCAGTTACAACTCCCATTTATCATGAAAACTTTCTCAAATCAAAATGAAAACTAAAAAAAAAAATCAGAGAAAATGAAAATGTCTCATAATCCCATCCTCTATGGATAAGAATTAAGAGTTGGTAAATGTATTCATTAGTGTTCTCCACAGAAACAGAAATAACAGTGTGTGTGTGTGTGTGTGTGTGTGTGTGTGTTATAGGTATGCTTATTTTAAGGAACTGGTTCACTTGATTGTAGAGGCTGAGGAGTCCCACAATGTACCATCTGCAGGCTGGAAGCCCAGAAAAGCTGGTGGTATAGTTCCAGTCCTGTCCAAAGGCCTGAGAACCAGGGGAGCCAGTGGTGTAACCCCTGTCTGAATCTGAATACAGGAGAAGAATGATGTCCCAGTTCATGCAGTCAGGCAGAGAGAGAGTTCCCTCTTCCTCCACCTTTTTGTTCTATTTTGGCCCTCATTGTATAGGATGATGCTGACCCAGGTTAGGGAGGGCAATTTACTTTACTCAGAAAACTGATTCAAATGTTCATCTCATCCAGAAAGTCCTCACAGATAGACCCAGAAATAAAATTTAATTTAATACGAGCATCCCATGTTCCAACTGACATATAAAATTAACCATCATAGTAAATATCTTTAATTATAGGCATGCTTAAAAAATTAAATTCATATCATATATGTTTGCAATCAAAACTTTTTATTTAGGCTTTTTATATTTTACATGTTTTCTTTTTTTTTTAAGATTTTATTTATTTATTTGAGAGAGAGAATGAGATAGAGAGATCATGAGGGTCAGAGGGAGAAGCAGACTCCCTGCTGAGCAGGGAGCCTGATGTGGGACTTGATCCCGGGACTCCAGGATCATGACCTGAGCCAAAGGCAGTCGCTTAACCAACTGAGCCACCCAGGCGCCCCTATTTTACATGTTTTCACATGTCATTAAATATTATTTTCCAGCACAATTTAATTATTGCACTGTAAGACATTTTATGATAATGCCATACTTTATTAACCAATTTAGTTCTTATTTTTGAATATTTAGTTTTCTAGTTATTCCCTATTACTATTAACTATTAGATATTAATAGTATTTCCCATACTATTAACAATAACATGATGAGCATCATAGTCCATAAAAAATAATCTTTTTTTTTAAAGATTTTATTTATTTATTTGAGAGAGAGAGAGGACACACATGAGCATGGGAGCAGGGAGCCTGACTTGGGGCTTGATCCTAGGACCCTGGGATCATGACCTGAGCCTAAATCAGGAGTCCAACCCTTAACTGACCAAGCCACCCAGGTGCCCTAGAAAATGATTTTGAATTTGATTTCAAAGTCTTTATTTTTCCAAGTATAAAGTACTCCCCCACTTATCTGTGGTTTTGCTTTCCCTGGTTTCAGTTTTCCCCAGTCAACTGTGGTCTGAAAACAGATGATCTTCCTTCTGATGTGCCATCAGAAGGTCAATAGCAGCCTGATGCTAAGTCACAGTGCCTATATCATTCACCTCACTTCATCTCATCACATAGGCATTTTATCATCTCACATTATCACAACAAGAAGACAAGTTGAGTACAGTACAATAAGATATTTTGAGAGAGAGACCACATTTCACGTAATTTTCATCACAGCATAATTGTTTTATATTTTGCTATTGTTGTTAATCTCTTATTGTGACTAATTTATAAGTTAAACTTTATATAGGTATGTATGTATAGGAAAAACAGTATATATAGGATTTGGTACTATCTGCAGTTTCAGGCGTCTACTGGGGGTCTTGGAAGTTATCCCCTGTGAATAAGGGGGGACTACTTACACAGAATCAATAGTTTTATCTTTCCCCTAATTACTCTTTATAAATTGGTTGGAAATGTTAGCATTAGTTGTTGTGTTTATATATAATTATATATACATATAAATAATTTATATGATTTATAAGGTGCTGATAATATTCTTATTTAGTAAGGTGTTTCCTTGTAATTAGTGTTAATTATGTGGTCAAAAGCACAATAAACTGACCTGTGGTTTTATATACATGTCTCTTATGTTTTGCTTTCTATGGTAATTCCTGTTTGTGGTGTTGAATTTACTTTTGAGTGCCAATTCAAGTAATTGTTTCTTAGACTTCCCTGAGTTAGCAACTTTATTTTTTTAAAAAATTTTATTTATTTGTTTGACAGAGAGAGAGAGAGAGATCACCAGTAGGCAGTCAGGCAGGCAGGCAGAGAGAGAGGGAGAAGCAGCCTCCCTGCTGATCAGGAGACCAATGAGGGGCTTGATCCCAGGACAGTGGGATCATGACCTGAGCCGAAGGCAGATGCTTAACCGACTGAGACACCCAGGCGCCCCGAGTTAACAACTTTAAAAATATTTTTGACATATTGACAGTAATACTTTTATAAAGTAATACTTAATTACTTTTGTAATATACAAATCAAGATGAAATAATACCAGTCATTAACAAAAATATATGGAAACTGTAGTCTTGAAAAATCTATTTGGGGACAGGAACATGTTTTGAAAACAAAACAGGCTACCATATATTTACATGTTACCAGTGAGTGAAATAGAGAAATCAGTTTGAATCTTTGGGTGTCAAGTTGATAGGCTGTGTCAGCCAATCAACTTGTTTTCTAATGGATTGTTTTCTAATGGATTTCTAGTTTTCTAATGGATTATAAAATAATTTTTTTCTAATGGATTGTAGTTTTTTCTAATGGATTTGTTTTCTAATGGATTATAAATAATTTTTTTCCAGAAAGAAATACTGTTCAGATTTTTCAGAAAGAAATCTGAGAAAGATTCTCTTTTGTTTTCATTTTTGCTGTGAGTTTAAAATAGTTGGGAGGTGACAAAGTGACAAAAGAGTGCCTTAGGATTTACAAAAAATTTAATAGATGTTTGACCCATAAGTCCATGGTGTGGTAAACCTGGGTCTACCTCAGAATACAACAATATTTGAGCTAACATTCTAGTGTGTATTACACAGAACTATTTCTTTTTTTATGCTCTCCCTAGTTGGGAGAGCACACACATAAGAATTATAATTTCTACTTTCCCTGTGGGGGAATTGAGGCTGAGAGAGGTTGAAGTAACTTGCTAAGGATCACAAATATATATGGTTATGCCTGGAATATTACCCACCTTCTGATAGTTGTTTCCAATGATATTGAGTATGAAAATGTCTTGTGCAAGTCACTGTAAAAATGTTACGTGATGCAAAAAGTCAACTTGTATATAAATGTGAAGTGTGTATTAATTTACTTAGCAAATATTTGTTGAGTGCCTCCTATATGTCCGGCAAGGTTCTGATGCTGCATATACGTCAGTTAAATACTACTGACAAAAATTCCTATTTTTGTGAAGCTTACATTGTAACTGCAGGAGGTAGATCCTAAACCATGTAATAGTAAATTATGTGTTTGGAGTGATAACATTTTTGGAAAAAATAAAATAAACTAAGGGGGATTGGGAATGCAAAGGCAAGTGGGGGGGTGACAACTTAAATGGGTTGGTCAGGTGTCATCTCATTGATGAATTGACATTTGAGCCAAGATTTAAGAGAAATGCAAAGATGAGTCTTGTGGTATCAAAAAGAGCAGAGATACATCTAAAACATCTGAGAAGGTAGATGCTAGTGGCAAATGCAGTAGGAACTGTAAAGAGGAGTGGATGAGAGGGGAAGAGAAATTAAGATAGAAGAGTGGCAGCAGGAATGAAGGGGAAGGTGCTGGACAACCCTGGGGGTTCTTACAGTGACCAAGACTTTTTTTTTTTTTTAAGGTTTTATTTATTTATTTGAGAGCAAGAGCGAGTGAATGAATGAGCAGCGGGGAGGGGCAGAGGGAGAGGGAGAAGCAGACTCCCCACTGAGCATGGAGCCAGATGCGGGGCTCAATCCCAGGACCCTGGGATCATGACTTGAGCTGAAGGCAGATGCTTTTTTTTTTTTTTGAAGATTTTATTTATTTATTTGACACACAGAGAGAGACAGAGAGAGAGGGAACACAAGCAGGGGGAGTGGGAGAGGGAGAAGCAGACTTCCTGCCCAACAGGGAGCCCGGTGTGGGGCTCGATCCCATGACCCTGGGATAATGACCTGAGCCGAAGGCAGACGCTTAATGACGGAGCCACCCAGACGCCCCTGAAGGCAGATGCTTAACCGACTGAGCCACCCAGGTGCTCCTGACCAAGGCTTTTTTTTTTTTTTTAAAGATTTTATTTATTTATTTGACAGAGAGAGACACAGCGAGAGAGGGAACACAAGCAGGGGGAGTGGGAGAGGGAGAAGCAGGCTCCCCGCAGAGCAGGGAGCCCGATGCGGGACTCGATCCCAGGACCCCGGGACCATGACCTGAGCAGAAGGCAGTCGCTCAACCAACTGAGCCACCCAGGCGCCCTGACCAAGACTTTTTATTCTGAGAACAACATGGAGCCATTGGAGGGTTTGAGCAGGTAAGTAGTATGTTCTGCCTTAGGATTTAAAAGGAGTACTCTGGTTACTTATGCTGAGAATAGACTGTAAGGAGCATGGGTGGAAGCAGGAGTGGTTAAACAATTACTGCTAAAATCCAGGTGAGAGATGCCAGTGACCTGAACTAGGGCAGTAGCAGATAAGGTGGTGAGAAGTGTCTGGATGGAGTATACCAGGTGTTCTATGAGACAGCCAGCAGGATTTCTGGATAGGTGAGATGTGGGATGTAAGAGAAAATGAGGTGTCAAGCATGATTCTGAACTCTGGGAAATGTGGAACTGCCATTAACTGATATGGGGAAGATACAAGTCAAACAGGTTTCAGGGGAAAGATCAGGAATTTCAACTTGAGGCGCCCGATTAGACATTGGATGGGCATAGTGATTGGTTACATACTGGAGTCCCAGGTTGGAGATATGAAGTTGGCATTGTATTTAAAGCCATGACACTGGCTGAGATCATGTGGGGGAATAAGTGTAGATTGAGCAGAGAATAAGACCAAGGACAGCCCTGAACATTTCAATCTTTGGAAGTGGATTGAAGAGGTTGAAGAGGAGGAACAAACAAAGGAGACTGAGTTGGAGTTGGCCAAGGAGGGAGAAGGAAAACCAAGGAAGGGTGGTGTCTAGAACGTCAAGTGAAAAAAGTGTTTCCAGGAGGAGGGTGTGGCCTAAGACAGATGTTGCTGACAGGTCAGGTTGCATGAGTACTGAACATTGACTGCTGGAGTTAGTAACGGGCAGGTCATTTGTAACTGGACAAAAGCAGTTTTGGTGGAGTGGTGTGGGCACTACCCTGATTGCAGTGGATTTAACAGAACAGTGGAAGAGGTTAATTTGAAACAGTAAGTAAGTATGGTCAACCTGGAGGAGATTTGCTATAAAGGGATGTAGAGAAATGCAGAGTTGCTGAAGGGACAAGAGAACACACAAGAGTTTTTTTAATGTTTGTTTTTAAGGTAGGAGAAATAAGAACATTTTGTATGTTGCTAAGAATGATCCAGGATAGACAGTAAAATTAGTGATTTAGGAGAAAGAAGAGAAATTTTATGTGTTTGAATAAGTGAGGGGATGGGGGCCAGGGCACAGGTAGGAGGATTACTGATGGAAGGAGCAGAGATGGTTCATGTACATTAACAGGAAGAAAGGCAGACATAAGGATGTGGGTGCTTGTAGGTCATAGTGGTAAAAAGGAAAGCCCTCAGATCCCAACTTTCCAAAGCCCTATTCCTGTAACCTATTTGTTATGTATTATTCTGTCTGTGAGGGGATTGATATTTTCACACTATAACTCAGATGTGCAAAGAAATGAAGAGTATTTATTTTAAAATGAATATTCATGAGCTTGCACCAGGCTGGAAGTGGGGGGAATACCTCAAGCACAACCTCTGTCTGTGGTCCTGCAATCCTGTGATCTGCACTGTGTGGTCTTTTTCTATCAATACCAAATGGCTTTTTGTGTGCCTATTCCTGCCATGTTCTCAGTAACTCTGCATTCCAATTTCTGGTTCCCCATTTACCCTAGGTGCAGACTACTGGGTATCTGGAGCTCCAACTCAGGCTAAATCCTGTGCCCTGGGTAGCCTGCATCATACTAGTAGGATGAGCTGCTGAACTGACTACAGGACTTTTCCTAGCAGGGTGGATATGTATATCCAATAGAACTGCATAATTTGAAGCCAATGGTCAAATGATACTGGGCAGATGCTAGGGGTAGGCCAGAACACCACAATTTTTAAAATCTCTTTAGACATTTCCAAAGTACTACCATAATTGAGAAACACTGTCTTCAAGACCTGGAGAATCTCCGTGGCTTAGCCTAAGAACAGTTTATTAATTCCTGCTGTTTTAAAGGGCACCCATACCTACATGTTTCTATGCTCCCTACTCTAAGGTGTGGCCCTGAGGGTGCGTGTAAGCCGGGACTCAAGCAACTGACTTTTTATTTCAACCTTTTATCTCTTGGACTGGGAGGGTGGGATTTTTATTTATTCTTCATGGAGAGGATTCTTTTTGTGTTGTGTTTGTGATCTGGGGTCATAAAGCTTTCATGGTTCAGCTATAATGACAGAAGTAATAAGCCCTCTGCACTGGAGATTTAAGTGTCCTGTGCATGCACATGCACAATGCATGCACACATGTGTATAGATACACATGCACATATGTGCACACATACATACATGTGTGCAGACACATGCACGCATTCGCACACACACATGCACGTACACACACAGGCCTAGACTCCTTTCTGGTTTCAAATATAGGCTTCATTGCAGTGGCATAATCTTGGTCAAATTAACTTAACCTTTGTACTTTAGTGAGATAAACTCAGGGTTGTGGTGAAGATTAATGTGAAAATTCAATAAAACTATTTGAATAATGCTTGGAACCTTAGAATAGTCCCTGATGTAGTAAGTATTGACTAAATTTTAGCAATTTTATTTTTACATTTGCATATAAATATAAATATTCATGTAGCTATCTAAGGGAGGTAGATACTAAGAACAGACTTATGCCTTCCTAAGTGGGAGTTAAATGAATGAGGTTCTAGGAGTGAAATGCAATGTTGGAGAGCCTGATCAATTCTCCTTAAGCAAAAGGTGGTACATAGAGAAATTAGGAAAGACAGAAAATGGGAACATCTTGAAACTACATAAAAATGAGAACTGGCATGAGATGATGTTTGAAAGGAAGATGAAATGGAAAGTATTCAAAGAGTCATATTAGTTAGGAATTTTGTTTCACTATTGATAAGAAAAAAGCTGCATCCAGCTCAAAGTCCACAGTTTTCTCCGCTGGATCTAAATGTGGCTTTAACATTTATAGGATGTTTGATATCCTATAACCCAAAAGGCAAATTATCTGGCCCCAGCACACTCAAGTTTTATTGGTGAGAAGAAACAAAATAACCACAATAAAACTATTTATAACAGGGGAGAATGGGAAATATAGAGTAGTCACTGCTCATAACAGTGGCCAAATGATGTTGGGCAGGAATATTAAGAATTTGCTGCCTTGGCTGAAGGTTAAGGTCCTTGATTAGGCCCTCTGGCAGACCCTGGTTCGGCTATCTGGGAGAAATTCTCTGGTTCACTGAACTCCCTTGCCCTCTGATGGATTTTAACCTTTTTCTTGAATTATACTATTACAAAGAATATTTGATGGACATCTGTGTATACTAGTTCAAGCACATATATCCGAGGAATTCATTCCTAGAAGTGAAAATTTTGAAAATTAATTGTATTGCCAACTAAGTACGTATTTCTGAATTATCCTCTAAAATAAAGTGCCTATAACCATAAAATAAAATAGAGTTCCTGTTTTGAAGTCTCTTCAAATAAAGAATTGCATAGGCCCATATATCATACTGTTGTATTTACAGTTTTTGCTGCTTGAAAAGATACCTAATGACATCACTGTATTTAAAAAATATATTTTTAGTTCTCACATTCTATAGCTGAAAAAATGTGTGTATATGTATAAGATGACTCAGTTGTTTGTTTTGCTTTGGTGTCAACAGCCGTTGGGAAATAAGAAAAGAGAGAAAAAATCTTCCACTTTCTGGCTTTCCAGTTAATTGACATTGGGATCTGGAGTAGCAGTGGGTTTAAAAGGGCAAGGACAAGGGTCACTAATAGGAAGAACAGGAAGTGTAAGGGCCTGGGGTGAATTGCATGCAGGTTGTCATGTGAAAATGTAAACCATTTTGCCATATCTTTCAGTTATTCATGAGTAGTAATAAATCTGGACTTGGTGTTAAAACTAACTAAATTAAAACTAACTAAAAATAAAATATGACATGGGTAGAACAAAACAAGTTTGTGGGCTATATTTGGTTGCAGTTTACAGGTTTATACCTTCTGGGCAAAGAGATCTTTAGTCTCAAGCTTATATTTAAGGTCATATTGTAAATAGCGATTCAAATCAAGGCTTATTCCTGAGAGCTAGACTCTATGTTCTATTAGGGAAGGGACTGAGACCTCTTGGCTTCTTACTGTGTCTGGTCCTAGCATGGGCAGTACTCAATTAATATATTAAGACCAGGCAGAAAATTTGATTTTTAAATTTATTAGGTAAATATTGAGATGGATAGCAATCATGTCTAGTAGCAAGTACCATACAAAATATACAATCTTCCAGAAAAAGTTGATAATATTTCTTCATTTTATGCACTGTTTGCATTTCTTCATTTCTTCTTTTTCCTCTAATATTTTACTATGTGTTTCTTTATTTCTTTTTGTTTTTGCTAGAAGAGGAAAAATATTGGATATAGCAAAAATATTGCTTCGGACCTTTTAGAACAAGGAATTGCTTTTGCCTTTTTTTTTTTTTTTTTGAAGATTTTCTTTGTGGCCATGGAATATAGGTGTCTTTAAAAAATTATGGAGATTTCAAATGTTTTGCTTCATTTATAATAAACTAGCTAAATGTCTTGGTAGTTCTAATATTTTGATATCTGGTTTGCCTCTTTTCTCAGAAATCAGACAGAAGAAATCTTTGGTCAAATTATCACCCATGTTGGTTCTGAAAATGGGGTCACCATCTGTTTTTCCTACCAAATCATGCCACCTTTAACGCTTTCTCATTTTTCTTTCTTAAAATCCAGTTTAACTATTTGGTTGAAGACACTCATTATAAAACTTATCTTATTATCATTCTTCTTCCCATAAAGTGACTCTTCAAGTGTGGTCTGAGCCCCTTTCAGGAGGTTCTGTGTGGTCAAAACTATTTTCACTAATAATAGTAAGTCTTTGCCTTTTTATTGTGTTAACATTAGCTCCAATACTGCAAAAGCAAGGGTAGATGAAACAATTAGAGTTTAGCAGGAATTAAGGTAACACATGCTTGTAGTAAGACATCACTAAAATAAAAACAGGCTCAGTTAAGAATGTCCTACCGCAAGACTGCCTGGGTGGCTATCGGTTGAGCCTCTGACTCTTAATTTCTGCTTAGGTCATGATCTTGGTGTCCCGGTATTGAGCCCCGAGTTGGGCTCTGTCCTTGGCATTGAGTCTGCTTGGGATTCTTGCTCTCCTTCTGCTTCTGCCCTCCCCGCCCCCCCCCCTCCCCGGTTACTCACTCTCTCTCAAAATAAATAAATGAAATCTTAAAAAAAAAGTCCTATTGCATATCAAAGTACAATGGCTGTCTCAAGAAAAACCTTTTTTTTTTTTAACTTGCAAATTGAGCCTTCCAAAATGATTTGAAATTGCCTTTTAGCTATGGTGGGAGAGGGAGTTTACTAGAGCAATAGTAGAATAGACAGGAAATGCTTGGTGCAAAGGCTCACTAAGATTAGGATTTAGTGTAGGAAAAACAATGCACATTTAAATGATTTTTAGTAAATTCAGAGTTGCATAAACATCAATTTATTTTTATTTATTCTTTTTAAATTTTAATTCCAGTATAGTTAATATACAGTGTTATATTAGTTTCAGGTGTACAATATAGTGATTCAACACTTCCGTACAACACCTGATGCTCATCACAAGTGTAATCCTTAATCCCCATCATCTATTTCACCCATTCCCCCACCCACCTCCCCTCTAGTAACCATCCGTTTGTTCTCTATAGTTAAGAGTCTGTTTCTTGTTTTGTCTTTCTCTTTTTTTCTTTGCTCATTTGTTTTGTTTCTTAAATACCATATATGAGTGAAATCATATGATATTCGTCTTTCTCTGACTTATTACACTTACCATTATACTTTCTAGCTCCATTCATGTTGTTACAAATGGCAAGATTGCATTCTTTTTTATGGCTGAGCAATATTCCACTGTATACGTATACTACATCTTGTTTATCCATTCATCCATCAACAGACACTTGGGCTGCTTCCATAATTTGGCTATTGTAAATAAGGCTGATATAAACATAAGTGTGTATATATCTTTTCAAATTAGTGTTTTCATATTCCTTCTGTGAATACCCAGTAGTGGAATTACTGGATCTTATGGTAATTCTATTTTTAATTTTTTGAGGAACCATCATACTGTTTTCCACATTGGCTGCACTAGTTTGCATTCCCACCAGAAGTAAAGAGGGTACTTTTTTCTCTCCACATCACTTGTTGTGATGTTGGTCTCTCACCAACACTTGTTTTTTGTGTTACTGATTTTAGTCATTCTGGCAGGTATGAGGTAATAGCTCATTGAAGTTTTGATTTGTATTTCCCTGATGATGAATGATATTGAGCATCTTTTCATATGTCTGTTGGTCATTGCTATGTCTTTTTGGAGAAATGTTTGTTCATGTCTCCTGCCCATTTTTAAAACTGGATTTTTGTTTTTTGGTGTTGAGTTGTAGAAGTTCTTTATATATTTTGGATACTAACCCTTTATTGGATATGTCATTTGCAAATTTCTTCTCCCATTCAGTAGGTTGTATTTTAGTTTTGTTGATTGTTTCCTTCCCTGTGCAGAAATTTTTGATTTTGTTGTAGTCCCATTAGTTTGTTTTTGCTTTTGTTTCCCTTACCTCAGGAGACATATCTAGAAAAATGTTGCTATGGCTGATGTCAGAGAAATTACTGCCTGTGCTCTCCTCTAAGATTTTTATGGTTTTAGGTCTAACATTTAAGTCCTTAATCCATTTTGAGTTTGTTTTTGTGTATGGTGTAGGAAAGTGGTCCAGTTTCATTCTTTTGCTTGTAGCTGTCCAGTTTTCCTAACACCATTTATTGAAGAGACTGTCTCTTTCTCATTTTATGTTCTTGTCTCCTTCATTGAAGATTAATTGACCATGTAATTGTGGGTTTATTTCTGGGCTTTCTATTCTGTTTCATTGATCTATATGTTTGTTTTTGTGCTGGTACCATACTGTTTTGATTACTACAGCTTTGTACTGTATCTTAGAATCTGGGAATGTAATACCTCCAGTTTTGTTCTTCTTTTTCAAGATTACTTTGGCTATTCAGGGTCTTTTGTGGCTTCATACAAATTTTAAGATTATTTGTTCTAGTTCTGTGAAAAATGCTGTTGGTATTGATAGGGATTGCTTTAAATGTTTAGATTGCTTTGGGTACTATAGACATTTTAACAATATTTGTTCTTCCAATCCATGACATTGGAATATTTTTCCATTTTTTTTTTGTGTCACCTTCAATTTCTTTCATTGGTGTTATATAGTTTTCAGAGTACAGGTCTTTCACTTCCTTGGTTAAGTTTATTTCTAGGTATTTTATTATTTTTGCTGCAGTTTTAAATGGGATTATTTTCTTAATTTCTCTTTCTGCTACTTCATTATTAGTGTATAGAAATGCAATGGATTTCTGTATATTGATTTTGTATCCTGCACACCACAAATGATTTTTCCTTAAATTTCTTTCAACCTCATTTGCAACTTAGCACAATTTCAACTCCTTCAGTCACAACCACTGATCTGCTTTTTACTTCTTTAAATTTACCTTTTCATAATATTTTATAATATGAATGAAATCATATGACATGAAGTCTTGTGCATCTGGTTTAGCATGTTTTTGAAGTTTATCTGTGTTATAGCATGTATTGGTATTTAATTCCTTTTTATTGTAGAATAATAGTCCTTTCTGTGGATATACCACATTTTATTTGTCCATTCATCAATCAAGGGATATTTGTATTGGTTCCAGATTTTTTCTTATAAGTAAGAATGCTATGAATACTCACACAATACTGTTTAATTCCTCTGTTGATTTTTAAAATTATATTTGTGTTATTTTCTTTTAGTTATTTTACTTTCCATCTCTAGAATTTCCATTTAATTTCTAGTTCTGTATAATTTTTAGCTTTTTGTTGAAATTCTTTATTCATTATTCAAACCATCCTGAGATAGGGTCAGGATACAGGCCTCTTTGAAGGGAAATGCTGTCTTGTAATGGACAGAAAAAGTAAAGGTTAGGCAAATTCTGATTTTCCTATTCCTTCTGTCCAAAGATTCTTTATTTAGTGTTTTAAGGATTTTTATTTTCTCAGAGTTTGTTATTGTATCATGAATGTTATGTCCCAATCCATCACAGTTTTGGATTTTGACATCCAAAAGTTTCATTTTTGAAAGTAAAAAAACCTTTGCTGTTAAAACTATTTTTCTATGAGTTTTAGAAAGTTATTTTGAGACTCCAAAGCTATGATTCCATTTCTTTTTATTGTTTTCTGTGATAAAATATAAATAAAGCTGCTATAAACATCCATGTTCGGTTTTTGTGTGGACATAAGTTTTCATCTCCTTTGGGTAAATACCAAGAAGGGCAATTGTTGGATCAATGGTAAGATTATGTTTAGTTTTATAAGAAACTGCCAGGCTGTCTTCCAAAGTGGCCAAATCATTTTGGGCAGTGCGGGCCACCCTGCTCTGGGTGTAGGGCTCAGGCACCAGGAATGTCCCAGGCCCAGCTATCTGAGACCTGTGAGCTAGGCTCTGCCAGCTTTGTTAGTGTCTGCATGGCCTGAGGGCTTGCTGTGTTTAGAAATGGCCAAATAGTGGGACCAGACCATCAAGTACTACATCCTGGAAGAGATCCAGAAGTACAACCACAGCAAGAGCACCTGGTTGATCCTGCACCACAAGGTGTACAATTTGACCAAGTTTGTGGAGGAATATCCTGGGGGGTTGGGGGGAAGCAGTGTTAAGGCAACAAGCTGGAGGGATGCTACTGAAAACTTTGAGGGTCAGGCACTCTACAGATGCCAGGGAATTGTCTAAAACATATATCATTGGGGATCTTCATCCAGATGAAAGATCAAAGATAACCAAGCCTTTGGAAACTCTCATTACTACTGTTGATTCTAATTCCAGCTGGTGACCAACTGGGTGATCCCAGCCATCTTAGCACTGAGGGTAGCCCTGATGTATCACCTCTACACAGTGGAAGATCAAACACATTCTCAGAAGTCAATGAGAGAAAAGACTGCTTTGGACCAGGGAGAAAGAAGCCAGTGTTAACTGCTTCAACTAACAGAAGCCCTCACCTGAAAAATAATTTTAATATACCTGTTTCCCTTTTCTCCTACCTTAGAACCAAACCAAAAAGAATTCTAATTTTTCTACTCCTGAGCTCTTAGAATGTGCCTCTTTGTTCATCAACTTTTTTTTTTTTGATGTTCAATCACTACATAATTTACTTACCATAGGCATGATCTTTTAAAAAATATATCTGGCTTTTAAAATATTAAAAAAAAGTGACCATACCATTTTGCATTCCTACTAGTGATGAATGAGAATTCCTGTTGCTCCACAACCTCACCAGGATTTGGTGTCAGTATTCTGGATTTTGGCCATTCTAATAGGTGTGTAGTGGTATCTCATTGTTTTTTAAATTTATATTTCCCTGATGACATATGATGTGGGGCATCTTTTCATATGCTTACTTGCCATCTGCTTATCTTCTTTGGTGAGGTGTCTGTTAAGACCTGAGGCTCATTTTTAAATTAGGTTGTGTATTTTCTTATTGTTGAGTTTTCAGAGTTCTTTGTATATTTTGGATAGCAGTGCTTTATTAGATGTCTCTTTTGGAAATATTTTCTTTCAGTCTGTGGTTTGTCTTCTCATTCTCTTGACATTGTCTTTCACAGAGCAAAAGTTTTTAATTTTAATCAAGTCTAGCCTGTCCATTTTTTCTTTCATGGATTATGCCTATGATGTTGTGACAGAAAAGTTATCACCATACCCAAGGTCATCTATGTTTTCTCCTATGTTATCTTCTAGGAATTTTATAGTTTTGTGTTTTACATTTAACTCTGTGATCAACTTTAAGTTAAATTTTGTGAAACTAATGTAATGTTGTGTGTCAGCTATATTAAAATTAAAATATGATTTTTTAGTGAAGGGTGTAATGTCTGTGTCTAGATTAATTTTTTTGCATATGGATGTCTTGCTCCAGCATTATTTGTTGAAAAGACTATCTTTGCTCCATTGTATTGCCTTTGCTTTTTTTATTGAAGATTGGTTAACAATATTTTGATTTTGGTTTTTTTTTTTAGATTTTTTTAATTATGTTATGTTAATCACCATACATCACATCATTAGTTTTTGATGTAGTGTTCCATGATTCATTGTTTGCATATAACATCCAGTGCTCCATGCAGAAGTGCCCTCTTTAACACCCATCACCAGGCTAACCCATCCTCCCACCCCCTCCCCTCTAGAACCCTCAGTTTGTTTTTCAGAGTCCATCGTCTCTCATGGTTCATCTCCCCCTCCGATTCCCCCCCTTCATTCTTCCCCTCCTGCTATCTTCTTCTTCTTCTTCTTTTTTTTTTAACATATAATGTATTATTTGCTTCAGAGGTACAGATCTGTGATTCAACAGTCTTGCACACTTCACAGCGCTCACCATAGCACATACCCTCCCCAACGTCTATCACCCAGCCACCCCATCCCTCCCACTCCCCGCCATTCCAGCAACCCTCAGTTTGTTTCCTGAGATTAAGAATTCCTCATATCAGTGAGGTCATATGATTCATGTCTTTCTCTGATTGACTTATTTCGCTCAGCATAATACCCTCCAGTTCCATCCACATCGTTGCAAATGGCAAGATTTCATTCTTTTTGATCGTTTATGTGGTTCTATTTTTGGGCTCTCTATTCTATTCCATTGATCTATTTGTCTTTCTTTTGCTAATACCACACTATCTTGATTACTGTAGATTTTTAGTGATTCTTGAGGTTGGGTAGCATCAGTCTTCAAACTTTTCTCTTCTCCTTCAATAGTATATTGGCTACTCTGAGTCTTTAGCCTCTCCATATAAATTTTAGAATCCGTTTGTTATCAACAAACAAAATAACTTGAGATTTGGATTAGGATTGTATTGAATCTATAGATCAAGTTGAGAAGAAGTGACATCTTTACAATATTGAGTCTTCCTATCCATGAACATGGAATACCTCACCATTTATTTAGTTCTTTGAATTTGTTCATCAGAGATTTGATTATCCTCATAGAGATCTTGTACATATTTTGAAAGATTTATACTATGTATTTAATATTTTTGAGTGTAAATGTAAATGGTACTGTTATTAGTTTCAAATTCCACTTGTTCAGTGCTCTTATATAGGAAAGCAATTAATTGTCATTTGTATATTAACCTTGACTCTTCAAACTTTGCTATAATTACTATTAATTCCAGGAGGTTTTTTTGGTTAATTCTTTCAGATTTTCTACATAGAGAAACATGTCTTTTGTAAACAAAGAGTTATATTACTTCCTTCCCAGTATGTATATTTTATTACCTTTTCTTGCCTTATTGCATTAACAAGGACTAAGAAGTGGTGAGAGGGAATATCCTTACCTTATATCTGATCTTAGTGAGAAAGATTAGTGGAAAAGATTCTCATAATTAAGTATGATGTTAGTTGAGGGTTTTTGTGAACATTTTTTATCAAGTTGAAAAAGTTCCCATACTCCTAATTTACTGAGAATTTTTATCATGAATAGGTATTGATTTTTGTTAAATGGTTTCCTCCATCTAATGATTTTTCTATTTTAGTCTGTTGATGTAATGGATTATAATTAATTGATGATTAATTGATGAAACAATCTTGAATACCTGACATAAATCCCACTTTGTCTTTGCATATAATTCTTTTTATACCTTGTTGGATTTGATTTGGTAATTTTTGTTGAAGATTTTTGCATCTGTGTTCATGAGAGATATTGGTATGTAGTTTCCTTTTCTTGTAATGTCTTTCTCTTGTTTTTGGTATTAGGGTAATGCTGGCTCCAAAGGTTGAGTTATAAAATGTTTCCTCTGTGTCTATGTTCTGAAAAAGATTGTAGAGAAATGATACCTCATATTTTCAACCTTCATTTTTTTTCTTTCTTGTTTTAGATTTCCAAGGTATCAAAGATAAATTTATGCTAGTTAGTTAATATATGTTGATAAATGAAAGTGTGCTGGATGTCTATCCCTCCAAGATAATTTGTACAGATTACCAAAAGTCTATTTTATACAATGCTGCACATAAAAAAGACAATTTTACTTCAGGTTTGGGTTTAAGGGGGATCAGGAACAGAGGGGGGAGAATTATGGCAGCCAGCAGAAGAAGTTTTGGTATATGACTTCTTTTCTGATATAATCCACATCTTATTTCAGCATGTTGCTTAACTTATTCTGCTGGTTTTGGGCCCACTGACGTACATCACTGGAGCCTCTTGAATCTGTTATGACTGAATATACCTTTTAATCTGTGTTTCAAAGGTATTTATGTATGTTTCTTTCTTTAGAATCTTCATTTAAAAATTGATGGTATCCTTTTTCCTGTCTTAGCCTGTAATCAAAACTATTGGTGGAAAAGATTGAAAAACTGTCAATCTAAAAGTCATAATTCCTACTTACAGAAATAGAGTGAGTCTTTTGCAGTTTTGTGATTTCTTTGTGGAAGTAAATAGAGTGCTCTGTGAAGATTATTCATATTGTACCACAAAAATGCAAAAAATAAAACCTCTAATAATCTGAAGGAATGACAGTTATTAGCAAATATTTACATTTAATACTAAAAAAAGAATTATCCCCATATAGATAATCTGTACCTTCTATATAATTTACTCTATTGTTGAATATTTTCAGGAGAGCTTGGCATTTTAGCTTCATTAAATGCATCCATTGTTAGGAATTTCCTGAGTACATGTATAAAAATATACCTGACATATATTTTATAAAATAAATGAACACTATTATTTCTAATTCATATAAATAAAAGAACTTATTTTTTTTAAAGATTTTATTTTTTTGAGAGAGAGAGAATGAGAGAGAGAGAACACATGAGAGGGGATAGGGTCAGAGGACGAAGCAGACTCCCTGCTGAGCAGGGAGCCCGATGCGGGACTCGATCCAGGGACTCCAGGATCATGACCTGAGCCAAAGGCAGTCGCTTAACCAACTGAGCCACCCAGGCGCCCTAAAAGAACTTATTTTGTTCATGATTTTACAAAGACTCCAACTTGTTTAGAAATCATTTCTTATAGAAATATTTGTAATTACTTTTCAACTTTCAGAGCAAAGCATTTTCCAAAAACTTAAATCTTTATTTTCAATAGCTTGTAAAATATAATAGTAACTTCATGGAAACAGGCTTGTTTCCTTTCTTTTTTGGGTATGGTCTTATTATTTCTTACAGGATTGATAATACAACCATTTGGATAATATAGATCTTTTCAAACTTGATTTCTGAATATGCTCGTTGATTGAAATAAAGACTTCCCCCATCAGTTTATCTACACAACAGCATTAGTTCTATTTTATAGGATACTTGTGTCTGACATGAAGCAAGTATTCAACACTCTTGCTGAATCAATAAATAGATGCCTGTGCTTGCCATGAACTCTCTCCTCAGATCCAGTGGCCCAGTATTTTCTTTGACTTAGTAGAGAAATTGAAGAATAACATTTTAAAAATCTCTGGATTTGAGCCCTACTAGTGTAAGATTTGGAAGGTCAACGCCACATCTTCTTGCAGTGAAGCTCTGCTCTGTCAGGTGGCCGAGGGATACAAGTACTCCTATCTTATTGCTTCCCCATCCCTTAAAGCAGTACCATTGACCCTTGAACAATGGGTTTGAACTGCCTGAGTCTACTTATACTTGGAATCTTACAGTACAGTACTATAAATGTATTTTCTCTTTCTTATGATTTTCTTAATAAACATTTTCTCTTCCCTAGCTTAATTTATTGTAAGAATACAGCATATAATACATTCAACATACAAAATATGTGTTAATCAACTGTTGATGATATCAACATCAGAACATACAGGTGCCTGTAATCCTTCACATTGTTTAAGGGTCAACTGTACTTCTCAAATTTCAGTGTGTATATAAATCACCTAGGAGTCATGTTAAAATGCAAATTCTGGGGATGGGAAAAGATGGTGGAGGCATATGGGACCCTATTTCAACTGGTCCCCTGAATTGAGCTGGATATCTACCAGACCACTCTGAACACCCATGAAATCAGCCTGAGATGTAAGAAGACACACCTGGATCTCTACAAACAGAATATCCCCAGTGGTTGGTTTCAAGGTATGAAGTGGGAAGCCGTGATTCTGTGGCCAGATATCAGAAGATAAACATAAGGGGGAGGGAGCCTCTGGGATCCTGCATTGCGGGAGCACAAAAGCCTCCCACTCTGCCGACGGAGCATAGACTCGCAGACCAGTAGCAGTGGGGAAAAGATGTTAGGGCAGCCCCCTGGACTGAAACCTGGAGCTGTGTGGGCGTGTGTGCGATTTGGGGGAAGCTGGCAGTTTTAGAAGCAGAAAGGGCAGAGACATGCCCCGACCTGGAGGTGAGGATTGGGAGTGCTGCTGTGGGACACACAACCCAGGATTCTGCAGTTTTAGCAGCACAGACAAAAATGGAGACAGTGTGGCCTGGAGAGCTCACCAAAGAACAGACTGCGATCTCTCTGTTCTGAGGCAGAGGTTTGGAAATGGTCACTTCTGCTCTTACTCCTGGAAGAGACACAATAAGCCGTCAGGGAAAGCTGCCAGAGAACAAAAGCCCCCCAAATCAGGTTTTACTGAGCCCATCCTCCTCCCCCAGAGGGGGCAGGACAACTCTGCCCAAACAAGGTTGCCTTTGAGTAATAGCACAGCAGGCCCCTCCCCCAAGAAGACAGGCTGGAAGAACAAGAGGCTGGCAACCCTAAGGTCCCTATAAAATAGGTGCATTTTGCTTGCGTTGTGGTCAATAATTTGGACTCCGTACATTCCCTCAAACACCCATCAACAGAATGACTAAGAGGAGGAACCCCCAAAATAGGAAAGACTCATAGACTGTGACTTCTGCCACAGATTTACAAATGGATACAGATATAATCAAGATGTCAGAAATGGAATTCAAGATAGTAGTTGTGAAGACAATAGCTAGAATGGAGAAATCGATTAATGGCAACATAGAGTCTCTAAGGCCCTCTAAAGGCAGAAATGAGAGCTGATCTGGCAGAACTTAAAAATGCTATCAATGAGATCCAATCTAATTTAGATCCTCTAACAGCTAGGGTAAACGAGGCAGAAGAACAAATTAGTGATCTAGAAGACAAACTGATAGAAAAGAAGGAACAGGAGGAGGCCTGGAACAAACAGCTTAAAATCCGTGAAAACAGAATTAGAGAAATAAGTGATGCCATGAAACGTTCCAATGTCAGAATTATTGGGATCCCTGAGGGAATGGAGAGAGAGAGAGGACTAGAAGATATATTTGAGCAAATCGTCGCTGAGAACTTCCCTAACCTGGGGAATGCAACAAACACTCATGTCTTAGAGGCAGAGAGGACCCCTCCCAAGATCAAGGAAAACAGAACAATGCCCTGGCATATAATAGTAAAACTCACAAATCTTAGAACCAAGGAAACCATCTTAAGGGCAGTTAGGGGGAAGAGATTCCTTACGTACAGAGGGAGGAACATCAGAATAACGTCAGACCTATCCACAGAGACCTGGCAAGGCAGAAAGGGCTGGCAAGACATATTCAGGGTACTAAATGAGAAGAACATGTAGCCAAGAATACTTTATCCGGCAAGGCTGTCATTTAGAATGGATGGGGAGATGCAGAGATTCCAAGACCAGCAGAAACGGAAAGAATATGTGACCGCTAAGCTGGCCCTGCAAGAAATATTAAGGGGAGTTCTATAAAAGGAGAAAGACCCCAAGAGAGATATGGAACAGAAATTTACAGAGACAATCTATAGAAACAAGGACTTCACAGGCAACATGATGACAATAAAATCTTAGCTTTCAATAATCACTCTCAATGTGAACGGCCTAAATGCTCCCATAAAATGGCACAGGGTTGCAGATTGGATAAAACACAGGACCCATCCATATGTTGTCTACAAGAGACTCATTTTGAACCTAAAGATATATCTGGACTGAAAATGAAGGGATGGAGAACCATCTTTTATGCCAATGGACCTCAAAAGAAAGGTGGGGTAGCAATTCTCATATCAGACAAATTAGATTTTAAGCTAAACACTGTAGTTAGAGACACAGAAGGACACTATATCATTCTTAAAGGGACTATCCAACAAGAAGATCTAACAATTGTAAATATCTATGCTCCCAACATGGGAGCAGCCAACTACATAAGCCAACTGTTAACCAAAATAAAGAAACATATTGATAATAATATGTTAATTGTAGAACACCTCAATACTCCACTCTCAGCAATGGACAGATCATCTAAGCAGAACATGAACAAAGAAACAAGAGCTTTGAATGACACACTAGACCAGATGGACCTCATAGATATATACAGAACATTCCACCCTAAAACAACAAAATACTTATTCTTCTTGAGTGCACACAGAACTTTCTCCAGAATAGACCACATACTGGTTCACAAATCAGGTCTCAACTGATACCAAAAGATTGAGATTATTCTCTGCATATTCTTAGACCATAATGCTTTAAAACTGGAACTCAATCACAAGAAAAAATTTGGAAGAAGTTCAAACACTTGGAAGCTAAAGACCACTCTGCTTAAGAATGTTTGGGTCAACCAGGAAATCAAAGAACTTAAACAATTCATGGAAACCAATGAGAATGAAAACACATCGGTCCAAAACCTATGGGATACTGCAAGGCGGTCCTAAGGGGAAAATACGTAGCCATCCAAGCCTCACTCAAAAAAAATAGAAAAATCCCAAATTCACCAACTAACTTTACACCTTAAAGAACTGGAGAAAAAACAACAAATGTTGCCTAAGCCATGCATTAGAAGAGAAATAATTAAGATTAGAGCAGAGATCAATGAATTAAAAACCAGAAATACAGTAGATCAGATCAATGAAACTAGAAGCTGGTTCTTTGAAAGAATAAGATTGATAAACCATGGGCCAGACTTATCCAAAAGAAAAGAGAGAAGACCCAAATTAATAAAATTATGAATGAAAGGGGAGAGATCATGATTAACACCCAGGAAATAGAAACAATTATTAGAAATTATCAACAACTATATGCCAGTAAATTAAACAACCTGGACGAAATGGATGCCTTCCTGGAAACCTATAAACTACCAAGACTGAAACAGCAAGAAATTGACAGCCTGAATAGGCCAATAACCAGTAACGAGATTGAAGCAGTGATCAAAAACCTCCCCAAAAAACAAGAGTCCAGGCCTGTTGGATTCACTGGGGAATTCTACCAAACATTCAAAGAAGAAATAATACCTATTCTCCTGAAGCTGTTTCAAAAAAATAGAAACAGAAGGAAAGCTTCCAGACTCATTCGATGAGGCCAGCATTACCTTGATCCCCAAACCAGGTAAAGACCCCATCAAAAAGAAGAATTTTGGGCGCCTGGGTGGCTCAGTTGGTTAAGCGACTGCCTTCGGCTCAGGTCATGATCCTGGAGTCCCAGGATCGAGTCCCGCATCAGGCTCCCCGCTCGGCAGGGAGTCTGCTTCTCCCTCTGACCCTCCTCCCTCTCATGCTCTCTGTCTCTCATTCTCTCTGTCTCAAATAAATAAATAAAATCTTTAAAAAAAAAAAAGAAGAATTTCGGACTAATATCCCTGATGAATATGGATGCCAAAATTCTCAACAAAATCCTAGCTAATAGGATCCAACAGTACATTCAAAGGACCACTACATCAAACACTAATGATGTATTGTATGGTGACTAACATAACATAATAAAATAAAATTAAATTAAAAAAGTAAAATAAAGGGATCATGCACCATGACCTAGTGGGATTTATCCCTGGGATGCAAGGGTGGTTCAACATTCACAAATCAATGTGATAGAACACCTTAATAAGAGGAGAGAGAAGTACCATATGGTCCTCTCAATTGATGCAGAAAAAGCATTTGGTAAAACACAGCATCCTTTCCTGATTAAAACTCTCCAGAGTATAGGGATAGAGGGAATATTCCTCAAGTTCATAAAATCCATCTATGAAAAACCCATAGTGAATATCATTCTCAATGGGGAAATGCTGAGAGGCTTTCCCATAAGATCAGGAACACGACAGGGATGCCCACTCCCACCACTATTGTTCAACTTAGTACTAGAAGTCCTAGCAACAGCAATCAGACAACAAAAAGAAATAAAAGGTGTTCAAATTGGCAAAGAAGAAGTCAAATTCTCTCTCTTCACAGATGACATGCTACTTTATGTGGAAAATCCAAAAGAATCCACCCCCAAATTACTAGAACTCATACAGCAATTCAGTAATGTGGCAGGATACAAAACCAATGCACAGAAATCAGTTGCTTTCTTAAACACTAACAATGTAACTGTAGAAAGAGAAATTAGAGAATTGATTCCATTTACAATAGCACCAAAAACCATAAGGTACCTTGGAATAAACCTAACCAAGACTTAAAGGATCTATACTCTAGGAACTACAGAACACTCATGAAAGAAATTGAAGGAGACACAAAAAGATGGAAAAACATTCCATGCTCATGGATCGGAAGAATAAACATTGTTAAAATGTCTATGCTACCGAGAGCAATCTATACTTTCAATGCCATCCTGATCAAAATACCAATGGCATTTTTCAAAGTGCTGGAACAAACAATCCTAAAATTTGTATGGAATCAGAAAAGACCCTGAATTGCCAAGGAAATGTTGAAAAAGAAAAAAAGCTGGGAACATCACGTTGCCTGATTCCAAGCTATATTACAAAGCTGTGATCACCAAGACAGCATGGTACTGGCACAAAAACAGACACATTGACCAGTAGAACAGAATAGAGAGCCCAGATATGACCCTCAACACTATGGTCAAATAATCTTCAACAAAGCAGGGAAAAATATGCAATGGAAAAAAGACAGTCTCTTAAAAAAATGGTGCTGGGAAAATTGGACAGCCACATGCAGAAGAATGAAACTGGATCATTCTCTAACACCATACACAAAGATAAACTCAAAATGGATGAAAGACCTCAATGTGAGACAGGAATCCATCAAAATCCTAGAGGAGAACATAGGCAGTAACCTCTTTGACATTGACCACAGCAACTCCTTTCAAGACATGTCTCCAAAGGCAAGGGAAACAAAATTGAAAGTGAACTTTTGGGACTTCATCAAGATAAGAAGCTTCTGCACAGCAAAGGAAACAGTCAACAAAACAAAGAGGCAAACCACAGAATGGGAGAAGATCTTTGCAAATGACACTACAGACAAAGCGCTGATTTCCAAGATCTATAGAGAATTTCTCAAACTCAACACCCAAAAAACAAATAAGTCAAAAAATGGGCAGAAGACAGGAACAGACACTTCTGCAAAGAAGATGTACAAATGGCTAACAGACACATGAAAAAATGTTCATCATCATTAGCCATCAGGGAAATTCAAATCAAAACCACACTGAGATACCACCTTACACCAGTTAGAATGGCAAAAATGGACAGGGAAAGAAACAACAAATGTTGGAGAGGTTGTGGAGAAAGGGGAACCCTCTTACACTGTTGATGGGAATGCAAGTTGGTACAGCCACTTTGGAAAACAGTGTGGAGCTTCCTCAAAAAATTAAAAATAGAGCTACCCTATGACCCAGCAATTGCACTCCTGGGTATTTACCCCAAAGACACAGATGTAGTGAAAAGAAGAGCCATATGTACCCCAATGTTCATAGCAGCAATGTCCACAATAGCCAATCTGTGGAAAGAGCCAAGATGCCCTTCAACAGATGAACGGATAAAGAAGACGTGGTCCATATATACAATGGAATACTACTCAGCCATCAGAAAGGATGAATAACCAACTTTTATATCAACGTGGATGGGACTGGAGGAGATTATGCTAAGTGAAATAAGTCAAGCAGAGAAAGTCAATTATTACATGCTTTCACTTATTTGTGGAACACAAGGAATAGCATGGAGGACATTAGGAGAAGGAAGGGAAAAATGAAGGGAGGGAAATCGGAGGAGGGGATGAACCATGAGAGACTATGGGCTCTGAGAAACAAACTGAGGGTTTTAGAGGGAAGGGGGTGGGGGGGATGGTTTAGCCTGGTGATGGGAATTAAGGACGGCATGTACTGCACGGAGCACTGGGTGTTATACACAATGAATCATGGAACACTACATCAAAAACTAATGATGTACTGTATGGTGACTAACATAACATAATAAAAAAAAATAAAATGCAAATTCTGTTGTTTGTTTACCAGTTGTATGCCTATCATCTTTTGTTTTGTCAGATACTTTATGTTTTTGTCTTAATGCAGGATGAGAGCCTGCTGGAGCTTGTTATTTCAATTTACTTACTTAAAATATGAACAATCAATAAAGCATAAATAGCTACATTTATTTCCCTTGGTGCACAGTTCAATCCTTGATTGATAATGAAACATTAAATTGTCTCATTTGGTTGTCGTGAGTATAATTGAATGCCATTAATGGTTAGTGAATCTGGTCTGTGTGCTGTCCTTCAGGGCCTGTTAGAATAGGTTTATTATATACTATTTCAAATCCCCCTTTGTGCTTTACTTATTAAACTGAACTGTATTCTTCCGTTCTTCAAGGCTTTGGTATTTTGTGAGTATCTTTGCCTCTATAATAATCCTTTCTTCCATATTCTGAGCTGACTGCTAAGTTTATTATTTTATTTCCATTGCCTTTTAAATTGTTATCTGCTAGATTTTATAACTTCCCAGAGAAGAAAAGGAAATTAAACATGAACCATAGTGCCCTTGAACAAAATATGTGCTACTGTTATAGATTGAGTGAATAAATTCATACTGAAAAGTCTCTGTTAGAGTCTGGTTTACAATGAGATATCAACTCACTCTGGTCAGAATGGCTAAAATTAACAATTCAGGAAACAACAAGTATTGGCAAAGATGTGGAGACTGTTGGTGGGAATGCAAACTGATGCAGCCACTCTGGAGAATAGTATGGAGGTTCCTCAAAAGGTTTAAAATAGAACTACCCTATGACTCAGCAATTACACTACTAGGTATTTATTCAGGGGACACAAAAATAGTGATTCAAACGGGCACATGCACCCCAATGTTTATAGCAGCAATGTCCACAATAACCAAAATATGGAAAGAGCCCAGATGTTCATTTACAGTTGAATGGATAAAGAAGATGTGGTGTATATATATATATATAATGGAATATGACTCAGCCATCAAAAAGAATGAAATCTTGCCATTTGCAATGACGTGGATGGAATTTGAGGGTATTATGCTAAGGGAAATAAGTCAGTCAGAGAAAGACAAATAGCATATGATTTCACTCATATGTTGAATTTAAGAAAGAAAACAGATGAACATGGAGAAAGGGAAGGAAAAATACAATAAGATAAAACCAGAGAGGGAGACAAACCGTAAGAGACTCTTAAGTGTAGGAAACAAACAGTGTTGCTGGAGGGGAGGTTGGTAGGGGGAAGGGGTAATTGGGTGATGGGCATTAAGGAGGGCACTTGTTGTAATGAGCACTGGGTGTTATATGTAACTGATAAATCACTAAATTCTACCCCTGAAACTAATAATACACTATATGTTAACTAAATTGAATTTAAATTAAAAATTTAAAAAAGAGTCTGTTTATTTGATTCCACATATTCTTGCTATACGAAGTCAGATTTAAAAAAAATTTTTTTAATTTACTTGAGAGAGGGAGAGACAGAGATAGCTAGAAAGAGAAACAAGCTGGGAGGAGAGGGAGAAGCAGGCTTCCCGCTGAGCAGGGAGCCCGATGCGGGGCTCGATCCCAGGACCCTGGGATCATGACCTGAGCCAAAGGCAGACGCTTAACCGCCTGAGCCACCCAGGTGCCCCAAAGTCAGATTTTTTAAAAAGGTATAATTTCTATTATCATAGGCAGTTTTACTCAGATGAATATTGTGTAGTAGAAAAGTGGCTTCTTGCACAGAGATTGTTATGGGAATTAAGGACGTTGACCATGTAGATAACAGGGTGACAACTGTCTGTAAACAAACAACTGATCATAATGCAGTAGACTTACTTGTAGAGGTGAACTTATAATTGGTCTCTATTGTGGGAACTCAATTACTGCAGGTATGCAGGTGTCCTTTAGGCCTCTGTTACATTTCTTCCCCTCTGAAATGGACTTCATGATAGTTTATTACCTGAATTTCCAACACTGGAACTGAAATGAGGCCATTCTAGGAATATGATGAAATTCATAGAACTTCTTCAATAGAAATGTGCACATACAGTTACACTCAAATTTTTAAATTTAATTTTAGGCTATTTGTAGAACTCTAAGAATAGCAGGGAAAAGAAAGGGATGTAAAGATCAGGTTGAGTTAGAGAGGGGAAGATATCACTGGTGAGATAAAAGAAAAAAAAGAAAAATAATAAATAAGTTTAGTGTATAGACTGTGTTCTTCAAATCATTAGCTTCTAGCTATGCATAGTTACAGATAGATGATTTCCTTGGGAGTTCTAAAAAAATGACTTACCTCTTAAAGATCAGTGGCAAAGATGAAAAAAATGAAGGGAAGTTGGTGATATGTGCCAAGATAAATGTCTATATGCAAATGCAGCAGTCACACTTTAAAATTGTATCTTAAAGAAATAAAAAAGTGTAGATTAAAAAATATATATGTATATGAATGTTCATTTCAGTGTTACAATGGCAAAAATGCGAGCACTCTGAATTCAACAATAAAACATAGATCAACTAAATATGGCATGTTTTTGTCAATTACACTACTATGCAATCATGACAAATAATGTAGATCAATGCCTCTCAGATTTAATGTACATGTGAATCAGTGGTGTCCTAGTAAATATTTAGCAACTAGCTTTCTGGAAAAAATTTTGTGTGAAGTATTTGATGATTTCTGTGATACAAATATTCCACCACGGCTGATCTGATGCTACCAAAGTGATGCCACTGAATGCAGAGTTGGGAGGAGATGTGCACAACTGGCTCTCTTAAAATGCAAGCCCCCTCTAGGACGCCACTGAATTATATATCACTTGTGGCCTTGTTTAAGTGCAGATTCTGATTCAGAAATTGTGGGAAAAAGCCTGAGACTTTTCATATCTAAAAGGCTCTTCGGTCACGATGCAGCTGCTGTCCCGGGGACAATTGGAGCAGTGAGGTTGTGGAATAATACCTGTTGACAGAGAAAAAAAATATTTCCAATATATTACTATATGAAACTAAAACCTGAGACAAAGTGGTGTAGATTGTTGTATTATATTTCCAGGATATACGTAGTATGGACACATTGTGTCATATGATATATTCATATATGTATATATAATGTTGATATGCCCAGTAAGTTGATAGTAAGTTGATAACTTATAGGAATGGAATAAAAAAGAAATTTTATTTTTTTTCTCCTATGGACCCTTTAAAATTAATTTAGTAGAGAAAGTTTCTCCCCCTGAATGTAAACTTAAAAACCAACTGTCTAAATTATAAAGTACCGTATTCATTTAGAAAATAGGATGTGAAGTTTTAATAATAAAAATTCTAAACTTTATTTAAAATTAAATATTCTCCCCTCTTTCAGATAAGACAGTTGTCGGTGGCCTACCTGCTTTTGGGAAGGGTACGTGGATGGTGTCTCCTCCTCCTTTTCTTGATCTGCAGTCTGTCCAACCTTGAATTCATGCCCTTCCATGATGGGTGTATATGGGAGAAAGGAGAGAAAGAGGGATAAGAAAGTTCTCACTGGAACTCCTAATGCTGTAAGCTGGCTATGCCTCTAAGGGCCAGCAGATGTCTGGTGCATGACTCCTTTAAAGGAGCACATTGGTGGATTTCTCAGATCCTCATGTCTGGGGACTTCTTTACCTGCCATGCCTCACATGTGAATTACTATTCTGTGTATTCTTCTGGGAAGCTCTCTGCAACCCCTAGGAATCCTGAGTCCATCTCTAATTTCCTGTTACTGGGATTCATTTATCCTTTGAAAGACACAAGACAATCCCAGTACTTTTTCACATGGGGAATTTTCACTTATCTTTTGACTTGAGCAACTCAGAAATTTCAGGCCATGTCCCAGGCAGCAGTGGTTCACCGGGCTTCACCATCAGAGAAGTTGGCCTTTGTATTCCCTAGATTTATCCAGGGGAATGTCAGACTCCAGTCCATCACAGCCCCATTAGGGGTCACATATTAAACTCTCTCAGTAGTTCTATTGAAGCTTGTATCTCCTACTCCTTCATTGTTAAGCTTTAAGTATGGTCAGACATTCCTAATGCTTCTCCCTTGGGTGTCAGCTGAACACCCAGAATTTCAATAGCTCTCTCCTCAAATCTTCTCTTGAAATCTTCTTTCTCCAGTTAGGGTTTCCTTCTGCATCCCTGATGTGGGTTGAGAGTTCTAAGAGCCTTGGAAGAACCCCAACCTTTCCCCTTTTTGTTTAAATTGATAAATTATACATTTAAGTATGACCCTTCCCTCTGATATAAAAGATCAATCCTGTTTTGGTCTTGACTGAAATTCACCTTTAGCAAACATATCACAAAAACAAAAGGATATGCCTCAAAAATACTGATACTGGTTGTGGTGAGGATATGGGTGTTTTCCTTGGAATTTGAATTTATTTTCATGTTTTTCTGTGATTACAGCACTTTTATTACCCAAAATATATTATTAAAAAGCACATATTTTTACATTTTTGGCTTTTAAAATCTGGCAATTAGGAAGTTTTTATAACTAGCTTTGTTTTTATTTCTTGTTCAATTTCTTGAATGCTGACCTAATTTTTGCCACAGGTAGGAAATTACATATACATATTATGTTTTTAAAGAGCCTATGTGATATCTGAAAGACAGTGGAAGCTTAGAATTTTATATATTTGATATTTCTTGTTGGAAGCAAATATTGCCTGATTTGCTAAAAGCGCTAAAAGCTCTATGTATCCTTTTGCTTGTCTGTTACCTTTGTCTTTTTGTGTACTACCTTCTCCAATTTATAAAAAAATGCAAAAAAAAATTATACTTTCCCCCCTAGTTAATAGTGCAATGCCAAATTTCCACATGGTTAGGGGAGATGATAGGGAACAGGGCCAGATATAAGGTATAGCTGCGTACAGAATGAATGAATGAATGAATGAATGAATGAATGGATGATGACATCTTGGCTGACAGGTGGAGCATAGCTTGGTAATCCAGAAGGAAGTGATACTTGGAAAAACGGGCAAGGAGATATTTGGTGTCAAAATTCATTTTGTACCATGGATTTTAGCCCTTGGGCTAGAGGTCAGGATCAGAACTCTAGTCCATAGGTATGGCTTTGGAAAGAAAAAAGTATCCAGGACCCTGGTTTTGCAGATGTTGTTCTGGGTATTTTATGGAATAAAGGATTCCAATTCACTTAATGTATAGAACTTAGAATAAAGCAAGTCTTTTCAATGTTTAATATCTGTGAAAAGACTGATATGAAGCAGTTCTGGGGACAAAAAAGGGAACAATGGAATATTCTAACTATTTGACTTCATATGCAAGATTAGGGCTGAGCCAGCAGTGAGGGTGATGGATGCTGAATCCTGAGTTTTGGATTGGTGTTTCTTAAATTCTACCTGGTAGAGGTTGGAATTAGTTTTAGAATTTCCTGCTTGGGGCGAGGATGGTAGTGAGAGTTTGAGCTTGCAGGAGGAGGATATGTGAAGATAGATGCTGGTGCTGAAAATAAATTAGGTTTGTGTTTCTCAGTGTGAAGGGATTACCCGCATTTCAATCATTTTGGAGGCTTATCGAAAATGTAGATTATCAGTACCATATTGTCTTCATGATTATTGTAATAGAGCTTGAAGTCCAGAATTGTGATGCCACCAGCTTTGCTTTTCTTTTTCAACATTCCTCTGGCTACTCGGGGTCTTTTCTGGTTCCATACAAATTTTAGGATTATTTGTCTCATTTCTTTGAAAAAAGTGGATGGTATTTTGATAGGGATTGCATTAAATGTGTAGAATGCTCTAGGTAGCATTGACATCTTCACAATATTTGTTCTTCCAATCCATGAGCATGGAACGTTTTCCCATTTCTTTGTGTCTTCCTCAATTTCTTTCATGAGTATTTTATAGTTCTCTGAGTACAGATTCTTTGCCTCTTTGGTTAGTTTATTCCTAGGTATCTTATGGTTTTGGGTGCAATTGTAAATGGGATCGACTCCTTAATTTCTCTTTCTTCTGTCTTGTTGTTGGTGTATAGGAATGCCACTGATTTCTGTGCATTGATTTTCTATCCTGCCACTTTCCTGAATTCCTGTATGAGTTCTAGCAGTTTTGGTGTGGAGTCTTTTGGGTTTTCCACATAAAGTATCATATCATCTGCAAATCAAAACCTCAATGAGATACTACCTCACACCAGTCAGAATGGCTAAAATTAACAAGTCAGGAAATGACAGATGTTGGCGGGGATGCAGAGAAAGCTGTATGTGTGTGTCTTGTAGAATGCAACTGCTACATGCTAACACTGTTGGTGGGAATGCAAGCTGGTGCCACCACTCTGGAAAACAGTATGGAGGTTCCTCAAAAAGTTGAAAATAGAGCTGCCCTATGACCCAGCAATTGCACTACTGGGTATTTACCCCAAAGATACAAATGTAGTGATCCAAAGGGGTACATGCACCCTGATGTTTATAGCAATAGTCAAACTATGGAAAGAGCCAAGATGTCCATCCACAGATGAATGGATAAAGAAGATGTGGTATATATATGCAATGGAATATTATGCAGCCATCAAAAGGAATGAAATCTTGCCATTTGCAATGACGTGGATGAAACTGGAGGGTATTATGCTAAGCGAAATAAGTCAATCAGAGAAAGACATGTGTCATATGATCTCACTGATATGAGGAATTCTTAATCTCAGGAAACAAACTGAGGGTTGCTGGAGTGGTGGGAGGTGGGAGGATGGGGTGGCTGGGTGATAGACACTGGGGAGGGTATGTGCTCTGGTGAGCACTGTGAACTGTGTAAGACTGTTGAATCACAGACCTGTACCTCTGAAACAAATAATACATTATATGTTAAAAAAAGAAAAGATAGTAGGAAGGGAGAAAGAAGGGGGGAATCGGAGGGGGGGACGAACCATGAGAGACTATGGACTCTGACAAACAAACTGAGGGTTCTAGAGGGGAGGGGGGGAGGGGGATGGGTTAGCCTGTGATGGGTATTAAAGAGGGCACATACTGAATGGATCACTAGGTGTTCTACACAAACAATGAATCATGGAACACTACATCAAAAACTAATGATGTAATGTGTGGTGATTAACATAACATATAAAATAAAATAAAATAAAATAAAATAAAATAAAATAAAACAAGATAAAAAAAGAAAAAGAAAAGAAAATGTAGATTATCATACTCTCTGAACTAATAGCCTGAGTGTATTCAAAGAATTTGCATGGCTCAGAAGCATCTTAAGTGGGATTCTTAATGCACCTTGGAGTCCAAGAACCACAAAAACAGAATGTGGCAAAGATCCAAGCTGAACATTTGGCTTGGAATGCCATTTGCCTTTGTCTCTGCTGATAGTCTCAGACTTTAATATTCAGTTCAAATATTATCTCTTTTATTAAGCTATTTTCAGTTTTCCTAGAGGAAATGAATCACACAGTCTTTGATGCTTTCATGGCATGTTCCTTTATTGTATTTTGGGTAATTAAATACCCTTAGAATGTAGTTTTTTATATATATGGGTCTACCTCTCTTTGGGTAGGGCAGTGTGCACAGTGGTGAATACCAATCAGCCTGGATTTAAAACTCACCTCTACCTCTCACCAGCTGTGTAACTTTAGCCAATCTCTTACATTAAAAAAAAAATGCTTCACTTTCCTTATCTGTAAAATGGAGGTAGTTACGAGAATTAAATGAGTTAGCACTTATAATGCACTTATAATGCTAAATAGTAAAACACTTAATAGTGTGGCATACCCTTATGCTCAAGGAATCTTTGCTATTATTATTTGCTGGGGAAGATTGCATGTTGTATTAATCTCTGTCAAGGACCCCAGTGCAGAAGTAGGCACTCCAGGAAATTGTTGAAATTGAATTGAATTCATCTTCCAAGGCAGTTATCAGGTTAGACAGGGCAGTGTTCAGGTGAGGAAAACTCACGTGGCTCTCTGGAAAAAATACAAGAAAACATGCGATGTAATATTTATGAATTTTGGGTTTGAGAGTGTGAAGGGATTTAATTAAACATTATATAAAGAGAAATCAGGGTGAGAGAATTTCCAGTTTTCAAAACAACTCTGAAGTATATTCGATATGGCTATAGTGTGTGTCTTGTAGAATGCAACTGCTACATGCTGAATGATCCATGCCCTTTCTTATTTTTTAAAAGCAGAATGCTTGTTTAGAAATGCACCACATAAATGAATTCAGAACTATCAGGCAATGCCCCATTTCCCATTTGGCTTTTAGGATTCTTATGGATTGGACCTTAATTTTCAAGTAACAGATATTTACTGAATAGTAATAAAAATATGAAAAAGTGAATAATCTGTAAGATAGTTGGGCTATGCCTGATAATCAGATCTATGAGTATATGAATACTAAGGAAGGTTTTTCTTTTCTTTTTATTTACTTATTTATACTTCTGCTTCTCCCCATAAAGGATCTGTGGTCACTATATACATATTTTGATAAAAGGCAGGCTTTTCCAAGCTTTTAAAAATCCAGCTTCAAAAAATATTTTTATAAGTAAATCCACTTATATTTTTATAACCCAATTACTGAAAACTTAAAATCAAACTCTTTATTTTTAATATTATGTTTATTGTACCTTGTCAGAAAGCTCAATATGAAATAAATTTAATATAATTACACATATATAATTGCATATTATATATGAACATGTTTTTATTTTATTTTTTTGAACACAAAGAAAAAAATAAGGCTATTATTTTCAACAATAAAAATACACATGACTTTTTGATCAAGAATTATTTTTTTTAAATTTTTTTTTTTAAGATTTTATTTATTTGCGAGAGAGAGAACGAGAGACAGAGAGCATGAGAGGGGGGAGGGTCAGAGGGAGAAGCAGACTCCCCGCTGAGCAGGGAGCCCGATGTGGGACTCGATCCCGGGACTCCAGGATCATGACCTGAGCCGAAGGCAGTCGCTTAACCAACTGAGCCACCCAGGCGCCCTTGATCAAGAATTATTGAGTGATCAGTTTTTAGGGGATTAGTGGATAATTCTGGCTTGATAGAGTATTTAGTTGGCAGAAACTTCATTCCAAAATTTATTAAAAATTTCTATATTATTTAAAATTTTCTCTTTGCGTCATGTATAATACACATAGTTTGACAAGAATTGCGAGTAAAGGCACTTGAATTCTTATATTAAGATATTCTTTTAAGATGAAATTTTAAGACTTCAGGACATGAATCTATTAAAATGTGCTAAAGAAACTATATTAAAGTTTTAGCCTGTGCTGTGGTATGCAGGTGCAGGTGGCTCTGGTTTGTAGCAGAGGCTCTACCTTCTCAGAACAGTTCAATTTTCCAACAGTAATTCTCAAAGATAATTGATCCTCTCCACAGAAATCTCAAAACCATGTCTCAACGTAAAATACCAATATTCTCATTTCTAGCTTCCAATCATGATGGAGTAACAGGGACCAGATTTAATCTCCTGTCTCTAACAATTTTAAAAATGGATAAATCATAGAATAACAATTTTTACATTGCACAACAGGCAGCAAAACACTAATCTCTGAGGGAAAGTAAACAAATTAGATGAGCCTCTGATTCTTCATATTACTGCCTGGAGAGCATTTACGGGCTACCAAGCAGGAAAGGCAAACTCAAACAGAACCTGAAGATGTCTCTGAGTTGAAGAAACAGAGTTGAGAGATTGCAGGATTTCAGGGTAGCTAGAATTCACATGATAGAGTATCATGGAAGAGAGGGTCTCATAGAGATATATTCTAGACATCTTCAAAAGATCTATTCTCCCTGTGTTCAGCTGAGTATCAGCATTGCATATGTGTGAGGAAATTACCTAACATTAGAAAAGAACCACTGGAGGGGCACCTGGGTGGCTCAGTCGGTTAAGCGGCTGCTTTCGGCTCAGGTCATGATCCCAGGGTCCTGGGATCGAGCCCCACGTCGGGCTCCCTGCTCGGTGGAGAGTCTGCTTCTCCCTCTCCCTCTGCCTGCCTCTCTGCCTACTTGTGCTCTCTCTCTCTCTGTCAAATAAATAAATAAAATCTTTAAAAGAAAAGAAAAGAAAAGAACCACTGGAAAAGAGCTAGTGGAACAATACTTGGAGGTCACAGAGAGTTGGATAGTTATGTTCCCACCAGGCAAAAATACATAGCCATTAGTTAGAGTACTCAGAAGGGTAATGCCTCAGTGGTGGGGCAAAATTAGCCCTGTACCAAGGGCTGTACTGTTCCTGATTAATAAAGCCTAAAATTGAGCCTCAAAGGGATAAAATTTTCCAAATAACTCAACTTTTCATTGAGTAAAACTCAAGAATATTTAAAGAGTATCTAGTAACCAACAAGGTAAAATTCATAATATCTGGCTTGCAAAGAAGCAGAAAAATATGACCCATAATGAAGAGAAAAATCAATCAGTAGAAACAGACCCAGAAATGATTTACATGGTAAAATTAATGGACAATAATTTTAAAACCATATTACAGTTCTGTTCTATACATTCAAGAAGGTAAAGGAAAGCATGAGCATGTTAAGGAAACAAAAATAATATGTAAAAAGACCCCAATTAAACTTCTAAGAGATAAAAAATACATGGTTTGGGATATATACATTGGGTTGGATTGAGAGGAGGTTAGACACTACAGAAGAAAAGATTAATGAATGTGAAGACATCGCAACAGAAACTATTCAACACAGAGAAAAAAAACTAAAAAAAAAAAAATGGACAAAACATCAGCGAGCTGCAGAATAACTTAAGTTGGCCTAATATATGGGAAATTAGATTTCACAAGGGGGAGGAGAAAGAGGACAAGACAGAAAAAATATTTGTAGAAATAATGACTTAAAATTTTATTTTGAAACTGAAAATTGATAAAAGCTATAAGCCTATAGATCCAGTAAGTTTAACAAACCTTAAGCACAAGAAATGTAAAGAAAATTACCCCAGACACATTATAATCAAAATGCTTAAAAGTAGTGATAGAGTGAAAATCTAAAAAGTAGACAGAGGAAAACACATTATGTAAAGAGAAATAGTGTAAAGAATGATAGTGACTGTCAAAAATAATGCAAGGTAGAAGATAGTGGAGTGACATCTTTAAAGTATTGAAAGGAAAAAATATTGAGTTATTTGGAAAATTTTATCCCTTTGACTCCTATCAACCTAGATTGATATACTCATCAAAAATATCTTTGAAAGCAAAGGCAAAATAGACATCTTCAGATATATAAAAACTGAAAGAATTGAACTCAGAATTGCACTATAAGAAATGCATCAGATTTGCACTATAAGAAATACTAAACTATTGTGCTTTGTAGGTAGAAGGAAAAAGGCACCAGAGGGAAGTCTGAATTTTTACAAATAAATGAAGAATATTCAAAATTGTAAATATATATAGATATAAACGATGCAAAGGGAACCAGCTATCAAACACTGCTGCTGGGAATATAAAATGATGTAATAATTTTGGTATACAGTTGGAAGTTTCTTTTATAAGTTACATTTCACTTACTATTTGAACTACACATTCTATTCCTAGGTATTTATCCAAGAGAAAATAAAACACAATAAGACTTGTATATAAATGTTTATAGCATTTTTATTCAAAATAACTGAAACCTGAAAAGAACTCACATATCTATCAACAGGTGAGGGGGTAAATAAATTGTGATGTATCCATGTAATGGATTTGAATAACAGTAAAATATAAATATCAAATAGTACTATAGTAATAAATAGGAATGAATTATTGATAAATGCAACACAATAGATGAATCTCAAGATTCATTTTTGCCTATCATAGGTTAAGTAGAGTACATGCTTTGTGATTTTATTTATATAAAATCCTATAAAATGCAAACTAATTTATATTGGCAGACCTCAGAGATATTGCAAGTTCGGTTCTAGACTACAACAATAATGTGAATATTACAATAACGTGAGTCAAATGATTTTTCTGATTTCCTAGTGCATAAAAAAGTATGTTTACATCATACTGTAGTCTATTAAATGTGCAATGGCATATGTCTAAAAAACCAATGTACATAACTTAATTTAAAAATAATTTGTTGCTAAAAAATGCTAACCATCATGAGTGCTAATGGAGATGTACAGTGAGATTAATATTGTTTTTGTGCCTGCTAACACAACATCCATTCTGCAGCCCGCAGATCAAAGAGTCATTTTGACTTTGAAGTCTTATTATTTAAGAAATACGTTTGGTAAGGCTATAGCTGCCATAGATAGTGATTCCTCTGATGGATTTGGGCAAAGTAAAATGAAAACCTTGTGAAAAGGATTCACCATTCTAGATGCCAATTAAAGCATTCATGATTCTTGGGAAGAAGTCAAAATGTCAACAGTAACAAGTGTTTGGAAGAGGTTGATTTTAACCCTCATGGATGATATTGAGGGGTTCAAGTCTTCAGTGAAGTAACTGCAGATATGGTGGAAGTTGCAAGAGAACTAGAAACAGAAATGGAGCCTGAAAAATTGCTACGATCTCATGATAAAATTTGAACAGATGAAGAATTGCTTCTAGTGGGTGAGCAGAGATGTTTCTTGAAATGGAATCCATTGGTGAAGATGCTGTAAAGATACTGAAATAACAACAAAGGATTTGGAATCTTACATAAACTTAGTTGATAAAGCAGTGGCAGGATTTGGGAGGATCAACTCTAAAAGATGTTCATGCTATTAAACAGGACTGCATGCTACAGAGAAATCATTCATGAAAGAAAGAGCCAATTAATATGGCAAAGTTCATCCCCTCCATCCCTCCCTCTTTCCTTCCCTTCCTTCCTTCCTTCCTTCCTTCCTTCCTTCTTTCCTTTTCTCACTTCATTACCAATTTAGATTGAGGGAATAATATATATGGACACTCTTCTAGGTGCTAAGGATAAAGAAGTGAGTAAGTTAAGGTCTTTAGTTCCACTACATTTGCAGTGAAGAAGGACAACAAAGAAATAACAAGGAAATAAGTGTCTTATAGTAAATCTGGTAAGGATAAATGCTAGGAAGAAAAATGAAGTAGAATAAAGGAATAGAGGTGATGGGACAGAGCAGTGTTGATATATAGGACAGGAAAAATGAGTAAATGACTCTCCTTTACTGATCTTTGAGTAGAGCTCTCGTAAAGGGAGTAAACCAGGCCAAAGGGTATTTCAGATATAGACTAGTAAGTACAGAGGTACTGAGGGTAGAGCTTTATCAGTGTGTTCAAAGAACAGCACCGGGTGACTTAAGTGGAGAGAACAAATTGGAAAGTGCTTAGAAAGAAGTTTGGAGACATTATAAGGGGCAGATATAGGGAATATTAAGGATTTTGGATTTGGCTCAAATTACTACTGGAAGCCATCAGGGTGTTTTGAGTAGGAGAATGACCTACTATGAGTTACATTTTCTAACTCATAGTAGGTCTTTTGTAAAGAACAAGCCATATGGTAGCAAAAGTGGAAGCAACCAGATCATTTCAGAATAAAGTAATTTTAAGGCAAGAGATGATGGTGGATTGCACTATATGGAAGTCATGGATATAGTAATAATTGGTAAGATTTTGAATGTGTTTTGATGGTAGAACCACAAGTCTTGATAATGGATTGGATGTAAGCAAGAAAAATTAGTAGTGGCTTCTTGTTTTTGTCCTGAGCTACTAGGTGAATTGTGGTATCATTTACAGAGGTGGGAAGATTAGAGGAGGAGCAGGTTTTAGGAGAAAAATCAAAGTTCTGTTTGGGAGCTGCTAAATTTTTGATGTTTATTAGCCATTAAAGTAGGCAGTTGAATATATGAATCTGGAGCTCAAGAGAGGTAAAGAACCTGGAGATATAGTGTGTAGATGCTATTTAAAGTGATAAAACTTGATGGTATCACTATCGTAAGGATCTCATTAGGAAAACAGAAACTAGGTATTTCAACGAGGAGATATAATTTAGGCAACTAATTATACACATGTTGGAGCTGACATAGCAAAAATGGGAACATAAAGAAACCCTAAAGTAGATCACTGCAGGAAGCAGATGATCACTGAAAGCACTGGGAGAACAATAGGGGGGAGGTAGAGGCTTGGGGGAGAAATCCCTCAAATGAGAAGCTCAAACCACTGAGTAGTAGACTGCTAAATGGACACAGTGAAGCTAGTTGAGGGAGTCCTGAAAAAATCAGGCACTCCAACATTTCGAAGTTGGGAAGAGGAGAGAAATCTGCAAGATGATTGAGGTTAATTAGCTTATGAGGTAAGAGGAAACTAGGAGAGGGTAGAATCCCAGAAGACAAGTGGAAAAAAAATTTCAAAAAGGAGAGAGTATCTAACCATGTTAAATGCTCTTTATAGGGGAAGTTGAAGACTGAAAGTTGCTATTGGATTTGATCGGATGGAGGTTGTTGATGCCTTGACAAGAGTGGATGTACTGGGGTTATGGCAATAAAGTCTGGAGTTCAAATAGGAATAAGAAGCATGACAGTGAGTATACACAAATGTTTTTCAAGGATTTTTGTAACAAATTGGAGAAAGGAAATAGAGCAGTCGTGGAAAGTTATTTTTATTTATTTTTTTTTTACTATCAGATATGACAAATTTATTTGTTGATGGAGAAGATATAAATGAGAGGAAAACAACTTGATTGCAGGAGAAAGGGAAAATTGTAAGAGCAAAATCCTTGAGTAAGTGAGAGGGGAAGGATACAGTATGTAACTTAAGGAATTGGACATTCATTTATTTTAAAAATAAAGAAATTAGAGACTATGAGCACTGATAATGGAGGGTTGGTTGATTTTATAGTAGGAAGATGAAGTACTCTTATGCTTGCTTCTGTTTTCTCAGGTGATTACAATGTATCACAATCAGGTAAAAGGAGAAAAATGGGGCAATGGAGGTTTGGGAAGAAAGCAAATGTGTAAAATAGACATTTTGACTAACTTGAAGTTAAGTTAGTGGTCATCAATAGTGGGCAAGAGTGAGGATAGTGAGAACTGTTCACTCTGGGTGCAGGTGGTAAGCCATGAATTTTCTGTAGAAAATTTTAAAATAATTTTAAGTTATTATTATTTTAAATAATTTTAAATCTTAAATTAAAATAAAAATTTAATCAATAATTAAGTTTAAATACAAATAAATTAAAAATTTAAATAAAAATTTAAAATTTGTATTAAAATTTTAAATTAAAATTGGTCTGTTATTTATTATCATCACATGTAGGCAATTCTAAACAATGTCAGTGATAATGTACTCCCTGAAAAAAATGTTTTATTAGTCTAATTTTAATCTAAACAATTGCTATGATTATTCTTGAATTTTAATAGCTTCAGTTTAGCACATAAAAATGTGCTAGATTGCTAATGTCCTTATTCTTTAATAAATATTATATTCTGTTGAGTTATTTTAGGGAACTACTACTTAAAATATTGGCCTCTGAGCTCCAAAACAGACTTAACTTCCATGGTTCCTTTTGTAATTTAAAATGGTTTATAATCACTTGAGCTTGCTTCAGGTGAATTTGCCTTTCTATATATTCCCAAGGTTAACAGTAGATTCAAAATAAACAATGATAGCTCAGTGATTGTAAAGACAACAGAACTTAAGTTATTTCAATACTGCCATTCTATGTGAGCACTTGGAGCTTTTAACTGTTTAAAAATTGCAACAGTGGGGCAGAGTTCAAATTGTGAGTTGTTACAGGTTTTTTGTTTTTCTTTTTGAGAATTCAGTTTTTAGGGTTCTTCCATAAAATATATTTGTTCTCTGCCATAATTATTACTGGGATGTAATTTTGTTTTTGTGGAAGAAGAGAGGATGTTAAAATATGACCTGTTTCTGGTGTCAGTGTGTCATGTTCAACACTGGTGGTCATGAATGTTAAATGAGATCAGCTAGCAGCTGGCATGTTTGTATGTCTCCCCCCCACCCCAGCATATTCAACTGTACAGTCACAGGCAGCCCCCCTGCCCCAAGCATTCAGGGACAGTGTCAGTTAATGGCTTTGAGATAGAGGACAACACTATGCAAAAGGCAGAGCAGAATATAAGATATTCGTTCATAAATGTGTGAGAGCTTTGGGGATTTAAAGGAAGTAGGGGCTAAGGTTATTTACATAATAGAGTTGTGAGAATGAGCAAATAAAATCCAAGTTACCACTATTAATTTGGTTTTGCTTATACCCACAGGCTGCTCAAGGTTGAAGAACTTGGGTTATACTTACTTGTGCTATAACATCTTTATGAAAAAATAAACAGAGGCAGATATTTGTCCCATTTATTTTTGAGGCATACAAGGGGACAGGTAAAATGCTTAATATATACAATTAGTAAAATTGATAAGTAGGATTTAACTCAAGCCTTCTGGTTTCCTTTTAGTGGCTCATATATTATAATAGGTCAAAATATATGGTGTAGAAACTATGAGATAAACTTTTTTATTGAAGTCAATATCAAGTGATATGCCTTTAAATAATGCATCCACTTCTGTTTTTCACAGCTAGTGATGTGTAGAATTCAGGGAAAATCTAGAGAGAGCAATCAAGATGCTACTAGAATGGGAAAATAATTTTTCATTGGAAGCATGGTGCATCTTTCTTCTAGCAAATTTGTAGGCTATATTCCAAAGTCAATTCAGGGATTTTCTTTGTAAAGCAATGATTTTGTTCATTTAAATTATTTTATTTCAAAGTTGATTTACACTTTAAGGAATTATTTACAGTAAATTTTTTTTTTGTGGATCTACTATATGCTAAGAAAACATCTGTGGTGTAAAATCAAGGAATACTTACTTATGAGGCAGTTATGAATTGCGGTTTAAAAATTCATTTACAGAGAAACATACTCTCTCTTTTTCTATGGCTCCACTTTCTTTTTTTTTTTTTTTTAAGATTTTATTTATTTGTGAGACAGAGAATGAGAGACAGAGAGCATGAGAGGGAGGAGGGTCAGAGGGAGAAGCAGACTCCCTGCTGAGCAGGGAGCCCGATGCGGGACTCGATCCTGGGACTCGATCCTGGGACTCGATCCTGGGACTCGATCCTGGGACTCCAGGATCATGACCTGAGCCGAAGGCAGTCGCTTAACCAACTGAGCCACCCAGGCGCCCTATGGCTCCACTTTCTATTTAGTATCTCTGGGTAGTCAGAAAATTTTAAACTTAGTCTCTTGTATTTCCTGCTTCCTACCCCCAGATTAGTTTCAGAAACATGTTATATCAAGACACTGGGAAATATGGGATGTCATTATTAAAGAAATATCTTAGTTTGAAGGTTACAGTTGATCTGTCATGGTTTGAGTGAGCATGGCCATTCTGATTTTGTGTCTTTAAGCTAATTTAGTGTAATGCTTGGGGAATCTTTCTAGAAGGCTGATCATGTTATGATGAGCCTGGATGTACCATATTGGCAAAACTCTTCCAGGTCTTTGCTATATTTTTCATAGAACTGCTGGAGAGTTCGAGGAGGAAATTTCCCTCCTTTCCCTTCTTCCCCATCCCAGGCCCCCAGTCAGGGATTTTTACTTTCTTATTTGGTGTTGGATTGGGTATAGGGGGCTAAGTGATCTCTCTGTGTTTTGCCCAAAATATTTTGTTGATAGCTTGTGTTAGTTTTTCCTGTTGCTGCTGTAACAAATGACCACAACATTAATGTCTTAAAACAGCACACATTTATTATTTACAGTTCTGGGCTAAAATCAAGGTGTTGGCAGGTCTGTGTTCATTCTGGGGCCTCTCAGGGAGAATTAATTTCCTTTCCTTTTCCAGTTTCCAGAGGCTGTCTTTAGCTGGTGTCTCCCCAGCCAGCAATCACATTATTTTAACTCTACTTCCATCCTCACATCTTTTTCTGACTCTTAGCCTCCTGTATCCCTCTTTTACTTCTAAGGACCCTCGTGATTACCTTGAGCCCACCTGGATAATCCAGAGTAATCTCCTCATCTCAAGATCCTTAATGTAATAGTATTTGCAAAGTCCCTTTTGCCACGTAAGGGAACATATTCACAGGTTCTGGTGATTAGGACGTGGACATATTTGGGTGGTCATTATTCTGTCTATGACACAACTCAAAATTCCTGATCTATCTGGGACTTAGGCTTTTTGGAAAAGCCTGCGAGAAAAATCACGTTATTTATTTATTTATTTATTTAGTTAGTTAGTTGTTGTTTTGCTGTATATCATTCTGTTTGAATCTAATTCTTTGCTTGAATGAGAGGAAAGTAAAATACTGAGAGGAAAAACCCAACAGTAACAAGTCAGTATGGAAAATTTTTTTTAGTCACACAAGACATGCATATTAAAAAAAACTTGATTAGATAAATGGAATGTTTAGTGGAGGCATAAGTATTTATTATCAAGTATCCTATTATTTTCTGAAAGGGCACACTTCTGTTCTTTTTCTTCATTGAAGACAATACTGATGATATGAGCCTCATACAAATTAATACACGTTAAATGAGAGGAATAAAGGGGCGCCTGGGTGGCTCAGTTGGTTAAGTGACTGCCTTCGGCTCAGGTCATGATCCTGGAGCCCCTGGATCGAGTCCCGCATCGGGCTCCCTGCTCAGCGAGGAGCCTGCTTCTCCCTCTAACCCTCCCTCATCTCATGTACTCTCTCTCTCTCTCATTCTCGCTCTCTCAAATAAATAAATAAATCTTTAAAAAAAAAAAAAGAGGAATAAAGTGAGGTCTTATGGTTTCCTTTCCCGAATGTTGCATGAGTTATTTTGCACCCCTGGGTTAAGGGAAAGTACTCATCTCCACTGGGATTTCATTGTCCTGATGCAAGCTGGACCTGTTGAAATGCTTGGAATGGAAAACACACTATTGAAGGGGGAAAAGGTAGGAGTTGTCGTCTGGCATATCCCACCCCCAGTCCATCTCTTACGACAATATTGCCTCCCCCAATCAACATGTATTTTATGCACAACTAGGTCAAGTTCCTAAAGCTGCCAACCTCCCTCTCTTCAAGGTTAGGTAGGCGTGTTCTGTTTTCCACTGGTGCAATCATTTGGCTGCCATTTTTGTTCCCTCCTTTGGCCTGGAGGACAGTATAACACACAGGGAAGCCCTTACTAAATTCACTTAACAAGCCTCAAATGATAGCCAACAAAGCCTGTCCTTACTGAAGACTGAAATGTCTCTGAGAAAAGCTGCCTTCCAAGTTAGAATGTCCTTGGACATTATTACTGCCTCAAAAGGAGGCACTTGTGCCATTATCCAAACAGAATGTGTGTTCATACCTGATAAATCTGCTAATGTATCATCTTTACTAAATCACCCAAGAACACAAGTGAACATCCTGAATGCTCCAACCCCAAGCCTAGGGACTTAATAAATTAATGGTTAGTTAGGATCATGGGGCTCCTGGTGGAAAAAATAGTTATTTTGGCATCATTATCTTGATCTATGTTTTCTCTTGCCTGTGCCCCTATTTTTGCTATATTATCTGCCTCATTTGGCAGAGAGATGCCAAATGAGCTACCTCCATCGTAGTGTAACTCCTTGGTGACCACTCAGGGCACACTGCAGAAGAAGGGAGAATGTAAGATTATAAGAGCCAACAGGAGGGTTGTAGTGTTGGAGGAGGTTATTGAGAGTACATGACTGCCAGTTGACCTGTAAGCTGGACCTGGGTGATCCAAGGTTTGTTAACTCCTCCCCTGTCCTCAGAATGTACGTCTGCCCACCATTCCCACTCTAGGGACTGTTTTAAGGACACAGCCTTGAGAGGGTAATGTGTTGTTGGACTGAATACATGACTGAACTCAGTTAAGGCCTCTATATAAACTTTTAAGATTCTGGCGGGCGGATGTGGAGACCTATTGGTTTGTGTCTTGTGGCTGTCCAAGATAAGCCTCTTCTGTAAGTTTATTAAAACTGTCAACTACCAATCTGGAGTGGACTGGCTCTTTCTTCAGTCCTTCCTTGCCCTCTGTGTATGCAGCCCAGTTTGTAAACCAAATTTGCATTTCCCTGACGATTAGTGATGTTGAGCACATTTTTATCCACCTGTTGGCCATCTCTATGTCTTTTTTTTTTTCCATCTTTATGTCTTTAGAAAAATGTCTAGTCATATCTCCTGGCTAGCTTTTAACTGTTTTTTTAGTTTATTTGTTTGTTTGGTATTGAGTTGTATGAGTTCTTTATATATTTTGGATATTATCTCCTTATTAGATGCATGATTTGCAAATACTTTCTATTTAGTAAGTTGCTTTTTCATTTTGTTGCTGGCTTCCTTTGCTGTGCAGAAGCTTTTTAGGTCGATGTAGTTCCATGTGTTTATTTTTTATTTTGCTGCCTTTGCTTTTGGAGTAAGATCCAAAAAAATCATCACCAAGCATGATGTCAAGGAGCTTACCACCTGTTTTCTTCCAGGAATTTTATTGTTTCAAGTCTTACATTCAAGTCTTTAATTCATTTTGAAATACTTTCTGTGTATGTTGTAAGATAGTTTCATTCTTTTGCATGTGGCTGTCCAGTTTTCCCAACACTATTTATTGAAGAGACTGTTCTTCCCCATTGTATATTCTTGGCTCCTTTGCTGTAGATTAGTTGGCCATATAAGTGTGGGTTTATTTCTGGGCTCTCTATTCTATTCCATTGATCTATGTGTCTGTTTTTATGCCAGTATCATACCGTTTTGATTATGATAGCTTTGTAATAGAGTTTGAAATCAGGGAGTATAATACCTCCAACTTTCTTCTTTCTCAAGATTGTTTTTCACTATTCAGGGTCTTTTGTGATTCCATACAGATTTTAAGATTGTACTATGTCTGTGAAAAATGCCATTGAAATTTTGATAGGGATTGCATTGAACCTGTAGACTGGGTAGTATGCACATTTTAACAAAATTAATTCTTCCAATCTGTGAGCATGGAAAAATCTTTCCACTCACCTGTATCTTCTTTACTTTCATCAATGTCTTATGGTTTTCAGTAGAAATTAATATAGCTACTGCTTTATTTTGATTAGTTTTTGCATGGTATATTTTTCTCCATCCATTTACTTTAAATCTATATGTGTCTTTTTATTTAAAGTGGGTTTTTGTAGACAACATATATTTGAGTCTTGCTTTTTGGTCCACTCTGACAATCTCACTTTTAACTGGTTCATGTAGATCAGTGATGTATAAAGTGATTACACAAAGTTATGTTTAAAGTAATATAGTTGGATTCATATCTACCATATTCATTCCTGTTTTCTATATGTTCCCCTGTTCTTTGTTTCTATTTTTGTATTCTAGTCTTTTTCTGTCTTTTGTGGTTTTCATTAAGCATTTTGTATGATTTCATTTTCTTTCCTTTCTTAGCATATTGTTTATATATATATTTTTACTTTATTTTACTGGTTACTCTAGAGTTTACAATATATATTGCAGCAAATCCATGTCCACTTTCAATTAACCCTTCATGGGTAGTGTAAGTACCTTACAATAACAAAATAGTCCTAATTCCTTCCTCTCATCCCTTGCTTGTATCATTGCTATCATTCATTAGACTTATACATAAGTGTGTATATTTATACATATGCATGATAATAAACCTAAGCATACATAATAAAATATATTTTTGGCATTATTATCTTGGAAAAACTGTTATCTGTTAGGTCAACTAAAATAAGAAAAATAGAAGTTTTTATTTTGCTTTCACTTATTCCTTCTTTGATACTCTTCCTTGTTTTATGGATATCCAAGCTTCTGACCTGTATTATTTTCCTTCTTTCTAAGGAACTTTTAACATTTCTTTCAAGGCAGGTGTACTGGCAACATATTTCCTCAATATTAAATTGTCTGAGAAAGACTTTTATTTCTCCTTCATGTTGAATAATAATTCCACAGGGTACAGAATTCTAGGTTGTTGGTTTTTTTCTATGAGCACTATATATATTTCACTTCACTCTTCTTGCTTGTATGGTTTTTGAGAAGTTGGATGTAATTCCTATCTTTGTTCTTCTATAGGTAAAATGTTTTTTCCTTTGGCTTCTTTCAAGATTTTTTTGATTTTTTATACTTGGAAAATTATATGCCTATATTTAAATTTTTTGGTGTTTATTCTGCTTGCTGTTCTATGAGCTCCTGGATCTGTGCTTTGGTGTGTGAGATTAATTTGGGGGAAATTATCAGTCATTATTGTTTTAAATATTTCTTCTGTTCCTTTTTTATCCTTCTAGTACTCCCATTATGCACATGTTATAACTTTTATAATTATCTAATAGTGCTTTATGTTCTTTTTTTCCAGACTTTGTTCTCTTTGCTTTTCAGTTTTTGAGGATTCTATTGATATATCTTCTAGGTTGGAGATTGTTTTCTCATCTGTGTCCATTATACTACTAAGTCCATCTAAGACGTTCTTCCTTTCTGTTTCTGTTTTTTTTTTTTAACCCTAGAAATTCTTTTTGGTTCTTAGGATTTCCATCTCTCTGCTTACATTGCCCATCTCTTTGTGCACATTGTCTACTTTATCAATTGGAGCCCTTAACATGTAAATCATAGTTGTTTTAATTTCCCAGTCTGAAAATTACAACATCCCTGACATGGCTAATTCTGATGCTTGTGTTGTCTCTTCAAATTGTGTTTTTTTGCCATTTGATAAGCCTTGTGATTTTCTTTAATAGGCAGACATCATACACTGGGTAAAAGGAACTGCTATAAATAGACCTTGTAGTGGTGAGGTATATGAGGAGAGGAAGTGTTCCATAGTGTTATGATTAAGTCTCAGTCTTTTATTGAGCCTATGCCTCTGGACTGTAAACTTCAGCTTGTGAAGAGTTCCCCTGTCCCTGCCAGAAGCCCAGGGGATTTTTCTCCCATATTTACTGTGGGAGTCTGGCCCGGGTCTTGGAGGTAAATCTCACAAAACTGTGGGGTTCCCCAATGGTTGGGTTCTCCTGGAATTTTTTTTTTTAAAGATTTTATTTATTTATTTGACAGAGAGAGACACAGCGAGAGAGGGAATACAAGCAGGGGGAGTGGGAGAGGGAGAAGCAGGCTTCCTGCCGAGCAGGGAGCCCGATGGGGGGCTCGATCCCAGGACCTGGAATCATGACATGAGCTGAAGGCAGATGCTTAACGACTGAGCCACCCAGATGCCCCTCTCCTGGAATTTTTAACTCTCAGAGTTGTCTACTCTCAGCCTCCAGAAATTCATCAATTATAGTTCAGGTTTACTTATTCTGGCACTGGATCCCCCAAGGCTTTTGAACTGGTTCCCAAAGTTTCTGCTTTTGCATCTCTGCTCCTGAAGCCATGATGACCTGTGTTTTTTCCTGCCTGTCTGTCCAGTCTTAGAGGCAGTGGTTTGCTTTGTGTTCGGCCCTCTCTTACAGATCAAAGAAAAGTTGTTGATGTTTCAGTCTGTTCAACTGAAGCCATGATGACCTGTGTTTTTTCCTGACTGTCTGTCCAGTCTTAGAGGCAGTGGTTTGCTTTGTGTTCTGCCCTCTCTTACAGATCAAAGAAAAGTTGTTGATGTTTCAGTCTGTTCAACTTTTTTCTTGTTGTTTGGATGCAGTAGAGACTTTCAATGTCCTTACATGTGGAACAGGAAAATGGAAGTCCTTGTTACTGATTTCTAATTTAATTTTTTTGTGGTAAAAAAGCATACTCTTAAGATTTCAATCATTTTAAATTAATTGAGATGTGTTTTATGGTTTAACATATGGTCTATCTTGATGAATTGTTCATGTGCACTTGAAAATAATGTGTATTGTGCATTATTTGTGTTGGCTCCTATAAATGTGGTTGATCATGTTTTTCAGATCTTCTATATCCCTACTGAGTTTTTTCTTTTAATTGTTCTATTGATTACTGAGAGAGAGTATAAAAAGTTGCAACTATGGGGTGCCTGGGTGGCTCAGTCAGTTAAGCATCTGCATTTGGCTCAGGTCATGATCCCAGAGTCCTAGGATCGAGCCCCACGTCGGACTATCTGCTCAGCGGGTAGTCTGCTTCTCCCTCTCCCTCTGCCCCTCCGCCTGCTCCTTCTGTCTCTCTCTTGCTCTCTCTCTCTTTCAAGTAGATAAATAAAATCTTTAAAAAAAGTTGCAACTATGATTATGGATTTTTAAATTTCTCTCTTTAGTTCAGTCTATTTTTATTTCATGGATTTTCAAATTCTGTTGCATACACATTTAAGATTATTTTGTTTTCCTGATGAATTGGTCTTTTTAAGTTATAAAATGTTCCTCTTTATCTCTGATAATAGTTCTTGTCTTGAAATCTATCTTTTCAACCAAATATATATATCCTTATTTTAGCATTCTTATGTTTATATATCTTATATACATAATCCATCATTTTAATTTTTAAATCACTAATCTATTTCTTTATATTTAAAGTGCATCTATTATAGATTTCAGATAGCCGGATCTTAATTTTTTATATAATCTGGCAATGTCTGCCTTTTAATTGGTATGTATAGTCTGTTAAAATCGAATACAATTAAAAAAATAAAATCTAATACAATTATTTATCTGTTTAGGCTTAACCCTGTCAGTTTTCTATTAGTTTTCTATTTTTCTTTTTATCTCATCTATTTTTTTTTAAAGATTTTATTTATTTATTTGAGAGAGAGAGAGAATGAGAGACAGAGAGCACGAGAGGGAAGAGGGCAGAGGGGGAAGCAGACCCCCTGCTGAGAAGGGAGCGCGATGTGGGACTCGATCCCGGGACTCCAGGATCATGACCTGAGCCGAAGGCAGTTGCTTAACCAACTGAGCCACCCAGGCGCCCCTATCTCATCTATTTTTTATATCTCTGTTCCTCCTTTCCTGCCATCTTTTGGTTTAATCAGGTATTTTTAGGTTTCATTTTGCTATGTTTTTATTGACTTTTTGTCTATAGTTTTTTGCATTTATTTAGAGGTTGCACTAAGGTTTACAATATAGACATTTACCTTATCACATCTATTTGGAATTAAATTTATAGTACTTTGTGTTAAATATAAAAATCTTGCAACAATAAAGTTCTGTTTATATCCTATTCTTTGTGATGTTATTTCCGTCTGAATTACATCTCTGTATGTTATACATCTCAAAGTATAGTATTATAATACTTGCTTTAAACAGTCATATGTATTTTAAAGATGTAAAGAGATGTAAACAAAAATTACAGTTTTGTATTTACCATTTCCTGTGCTCTTTATTCCTTCCACTAGATCTAAGATTCCATCTAGGATAACTTCTTTTCAGGAAGAAGAATTTTCTTTAACAGTTTTTTGTACAACAGGTCTGCTGATAATTGTATGAATTTCCATTTACCTGAAAATATTTTCATTTTTTTGATGGATATTTTCCCTGCATGTAGAATTCCGGGCTGATGCATTTTTTTTCTCCCTCATTTTTAAAATATTGAACCATTGTCTTCTGGTCTCCATTGTTTCTTATTTAGAGTCAACCCTCATTTAAGTTATTGTTAGAAATATATACATGTAAATATGTATAATATCTGTTGCTATTTTCTGGCTACTTTCAAAATTTTCTCTTTATCTCGATTTCCAACAGTTTGATTATGATGAACCAAGGTGTTGATTTCTTTGTATTTATCTGCTTGAGTTTAGCTTCTGTGTTTGTTTCTTTTTATGTTATTTATGAATTTGGAAAAATTGGGGCCATTATTTCTTCAGAATTATTTTTTGTTTCCATTCTCTTTCTCCTCTTCTTCTAAAACTTCAACTGCAGATTTGTTAGAGAGCTTGATGTTGATTCAGTAGTTGATATTCTGTTTTTCTTGTTTTTCTACATCTTTTTTCTATCTGCTTTTTAGACTGGATATGTCTTATTGATCTATCTTCAAGTTTACTGTTCCTTTTCCATGCTGTGTTCAATTCTCCCTCTGAACCCATCCAATGAAATTTTCATTTCATATATTATATGTTCCATTGTGAAATTTTCATTTGGCTCTTTTTTAAAATATAAATTCCTTTCCCCTCCTGAGAACGAATATTCATCTGTCCTTTAAGTATGACCACATTTTCCTTTATGTTTTAGAACATATTTATAATAGATGCTTTAATTTTCTTGATTGTGAATTTCAACATCTGGGTTGTATTTGTATCAGATTCTTTTGACTATTTCTTCTCTTTATAATGCATTACATTTCTCTTTTTCTCTATATCTAGTAATACTTGATTGTATACTGCATATTGTGGATGATTGTTGTGAATATGGATTATGTGTTCTCTTTTAAAAGGTATTTATTTTTGTTCTGATGATCTGTTAAATTTTGATATACTCTGGGTCCTGTCAGGCTTAGTGTTTTTATCTTGTTAGGGTGGGAGGGTATATTTTAATTTTTGAGTTAGTCTTTCCTTGTGACTCTTACTTCAGGGCATACTATTGACTCCTAAGGAGTGACCCTTCTGTAATTTCAACTGAAGGGTCAGGGCACTTGGTATGATCTTTCTATCCTGGCTGGTACTACGATATCTCCCAGAACTGTACAACCTTTCATATAATTGTTCAACCTTTAATAATAGAGTAGGCAATCTCTGTTAGACATGGTGGAGTTGGACCCTGGGCACATGTGGGACATTGGTTATTTTTTGGGAGAACGGGATTATAATTGGGATAGAAGATATGTAGGAGCTTTTGGATGACTGACAAAGTTTTATTTCTTGTCGTACCCCAGCTTTATTGAGACATGGATAGCAAATAAAAATTATATGTATCTAAGGTATATAGTGTGATGTTTTAATATATGTATACATTGTGAGATGATTACCATAATCAAGTTAATTAATGTCAAAATTTTATATTTTGACTTGAGTCATGGTTACATGAGTATTTGCCTTGTGATAATTTGTTAAGCTCTACCTTTGTATTATGTAGGTTCTTTTTTGTATCTATATTTTATTTTAAAATAAAAAGTTTATAAAAAAAATAAGAAGAACCTCTAAAATACAACTGAAGCATAGGCTTTATGTGTACCATTTATAGAAAAAGTGGCTTACAAATATGTTAAAAACATACAAAAAGCCCAACTTCTTTATCAATGTAAGAAGCACAAGTTAAAACAATGAAATTAGTTCAAATAATCAAATTGAAAAGCATTTCAAGAAAAAATAATATGCTAATGAGCTTCCTGAGAAATACTCATAAAATGCTGGTAAAGTAACAAATCAATAAACTATTAAAGAAAAGATATTTATCAGTTGACATTATCTTTATCCTAATAATTTTTTTAACCTAATAATTTTTCTTCCATGAAGGAAATTATAGCGATACGGGCAAACTTTATGTACAAGTGTGACTATTGCAATATTATTTATATATAAAATCATCAAAACAACATTACTGTTCAACAATCAGGAAGTGGTTTAGTGGTTTAATAAAGTATGATTAACCAAGGTAATCTTTGAAATCATCAAAATAATTAAAAGATATGGGAAAAATCTTATAAAATTCTGTATAAGGTAGGAGTCTATCTATGTAAAATTATGTAAAAGAGCTAGAAGTAAATATGCCTAAAGATTAATAGCAGTTGACTCTTTTGAGTGGTTCTGGATTCTGTTAATTTTCTTCTTTACAATTTACCTTCCTTCTAAATTTTCTAATGTGAGCCAGTGTTTCTTTAATCACAAAATGAACTATTTTGAAAATTTATAAAGTTACAGAATAATTTTTAACTAATATGAAAATTATTTTAAAAAAGGACAAAGTCATGTGGAAGTGCTATCATATGAGTGAAGGTAGCTAAATTTTATTTGGGTTTTAGAACTTATAAATGTTTTGGGGGTTTAAAGCAACAAAGACAAGAATATACATGTTTCTGTTTTTTCCCCCAAACCTGAATGCTATTTCTGATTTTCCATCATGGATTACCCTGAAGAGGTGTGGGTTTTTTTGGTAATTATTTCTTGTTTCCTCTGAGTCACCCAGTTTAAGTTCTGAGCTGGGAAGGAACAAGTACATTTATTATTTTTAAAATTTAGATATAATAATATATAACATTAGTTTTAGGTGTACAATATAATGATATCATATTTATATATATTGTGAAATAACACAAATCTAGGTAACATCCATCAGTATACATAGTTACATATTTTTTTCTTGTTATGAAAACTTTCAAGATTTACTCTTTTAGCAAATTTCAAATATACAATAACAGCATTATTAACTATACTGCTGTGCATTATATCCTCATGACTTATTGATTTTATAGTTGGGAGTTTGTCAAGTGCATTTCTTTAGGAGAGAGACACAAGGATGAAGATGAAATTTTCTTTATAATCCTTGATTTTAAGTAATTGAATATGAAATATGGGGGATAATGAATTTATTTCTTCTTTTTATAATTCTAAGTAAATTGCTCTGAATTTTGGAGATCTACTTTGTCTAATTTAAATATATGAATTAGATAATTTTGGAGCACCTTTCCAGTTCATAACTCTTTCTCTGAGCACTTGTACCCCATATGGATAAGCCCTTGGATACCATTCATTCATTCATTTATCCTCCATTCATTGAACAAAATAATTGTTAAATGCACATTTATGTCTGACACAATCTAAAGCATTTGACATACAGTGGTGAACAAGGTAAAGATTTATGCTTCATGGCACTTACTTTCTGGTGGCAAATGAAGAAACAATGAACACAATAATTTCAAATAGTGATGAATGCAGTGAAGGCAATAAACCAGTATAATGGCTTGGAGATTGCCTAGGGGTATTATTTTAAGTGTATCTCACTACAAAAAGTTGGGCTAGAGATATATACATGGGGCAAGCTGCCGTTTGATGTCCCCAAGATTTTCAAACGATGGATAAAACCTAGAAGTTGGGAGTATGTTTATATTCCAGGAAAACCGTACTCCCTGAATATACCATTTCCATTATGACATCATAAATAAGAAATGAACTATTAGAAGAAGAAATATACAACAGGTTTCTGCACGAAGTCTGTGTAGTTGAAGCAGAAAGTTTCTCTACTTCACAGTTTAATATTGAACAACATGAAACAATGACAAAAGATCCCCTGTACATAGGATATCAGCTCTAACACACAGCATTTAGCAGGTTTTTGGACTGCTGTGGCCTTGTGGGGATATGGACACAACTGAAACAGCCATCTTTGCTTCTGGAATGGAAGCTGCATGTTGAGGATGACTGAAGAAGACTTGATTCCTGGCACCATGGAGCCTTCATAATGTCCTAGAGCATTTTCACTCAAACTTTTTACATGACTGAGAAATGAACTTTAATTTTAATTAAGCCACTATTATTTTGGCTTTTGTTATAGCAGTTAAGCCATATCCCTGTATCAGATATCTCTGATAGTCCTCTCTCTTTTTGTCTTGCTATGGGCTACTTGCCTCGCAGGTCTCAGCTCAAATACCAATTCCTTAGGAAAGGTTCTCTGACTCCCCAAAGTAGTTAAGCATTTACACCTAGGACACTGTACTACTTTGCAGATCTCATCACACTCGTAAACCTTATTTCCTTAGACTTTAAAAGGTAAATGAAGAGGGACACAGATGGAGAAACATGGGCTCAACCCACAATAAAGAGCTGAGACAAGCTGGACTAGCAGCTTGAAGCAAAGACTCCTGGCCAAAACAGACCTGAATCGGCTGACCTGTAGTTCAATACCTGTTCACGAGAATGACTGATTTTTGTTTTAATCTACTAAGTTTTGAGATGGTTTATTTTGCAGCAATGGCTAGATAATTGGCATCTTGACTTTCTCATGAAATTTTTTAGATGAAGAATTGAGCCATTGGATATGGAGTAGCAGGGACTATTTTCCATACTTGCTGGTTTGTCTATGAAAGATCTTGAATAGATGGTGTACCTGGTACATTAATTTAAGAAGACGGTTGAAAATCCTACTGATGAGTTCTCAGTCTAATGACAGAGAAATAACTAAGACAGGTAAATACTGAAGTCTCACCACCACTGAAATTCAGGTACTTAAGGAATCCAAAGGCAAGTTCTGCTGTATTAACTGTGGCTTAAATTTGATTGTTGGATACCCAGTATGCAGCATTAGAATTTAATCTCTGGTCATATTTTTAGAAGCTTTGGATTACCAACATTTATTGAACACCAGTTATTTATTAGGCACTCTGCCAAGCATGGGGCATAGAGAAATTAATGTCACAATTGCTTTCTTTGAGAAATTCCCAGGAGGAAAGAAAAAGACATGTAAACCAATTGTTACAATATGATGTGATAGATATTATAGTAGAAGAAAGGAGGGTAGTGAGAACATACACACAGAAGAGCAATGGTTTAGTTATCTGGGTGGGAGGCTGGAAAAGACTTCACTTAGGAGGTAACTTTGGAGTTTGGGTAGGGAGGACATTCCAGGAAGAGTGAGTCCAGCTTGGTGAGTGTGGTAGCAGCAGTGGGGTGCTGTAGTAGGTATTAGTAGAGTCCTTTTTGTGGCTACTACATATGTGGGTGAGAGTTTTAGGGCTCACAGCTGCCACCTACCCAAGAGCCAATAACTGACTGTGTTAGTGGAATAGAAGACTGGCTTCCTTGTCTCAAAGAGGTAGCAGCTCTATGGTGAAATTCATGCTCCTAAGCTCCCTATAGGATCTGAAGCCTGAAGCTTACCTCCAGCTGAGAGCACCTACCCTGCTTCCTTCAGTCCCCTTCTCCTGACCTCCATCAGTAAATTACTTTTATAAGAATCTCCTATACACCCTTAAAACAAATAATACATTATATGTTAAAAAAAAAAGAATCTCCTATACAGGCTCTCTAAGGAACTCCATCTAAGATCGGCTGTTCTTTTACTGCACTAAAGACGTAACTGGAATTTTGAGGTTGTTATTATATAATAACACAACTTAAAAAATAAGAGAATGCTCCCCTTTATTGATAGTTTTCTTTCTTTCTAAGTTAAGGATCACTTACGTGATTTCTTTCCTGAATATATTTTAGGCATCCATTTTGCAGTTCGTATAATTCTTATGGATTATGGGTATAGAAAAGTTGATTTCTCTGTGATTTTTATTCCTTTATCTTGTTATTGTAAAATCATGCCTTGAAGGAGTTACAATAAAAAGATCAGCTTTCGCTCGTCATGCCACTAGGATAGACTGAAAGGCACTCTTCCAAGGCTGTCTTTACACACTAAGTGAATTAGACAGTTGAAGCAATGTTGTGAGGTAGTTCAGATTCCTACATCCTAAAATGGTTCAAATTAATAGAATATGTTGTTCTCAAATAAAACTGCGCTTTTGTGATCTCCTTGTGGGGAATGTCTGGATTAAAAAACAAAACAAAACCAAACAAAACCTAAAAGCCCAGCCCAAGCCAATGGTTGACCTTCCATGAGGCAATGGCCAAGTCTCTTGGAGAGATTTTTAAGCTACTTGCCTCTGCCCTAGCTTATGCCATCATTTTCAAATTCTAGTTTATATAGTTTCATGATTTTGAGGCAATTATTTTCTCACTGCTCATATATGTTTAGAATTTTAATGTTAGCTAAGGGAAAATGGAAATTTTTGAATTGATGAAAAAAAAATCAAGTTCCATTTTCACCAAAGGTAAATTGCAAATATATCAAAGAGTTAGGTGTTAAAAAGAAAACAATTACAAACTCTAGAGGGAATATGGGTGAATACTTATGTCCAGATGAAAAGGATTTGCTAAAGGAAATAGAAGAAATCACAAAGGCGAAAATTCATGGATTTGACCACAGAGTAGTTAATAGTTTCTTAACATAAAGAGCACTATAAATGCAATTAAAATAGAAATTACAAACTTAGAAATATTTCCAATAAAAATGATAACATAGAGACTCTCAAAACAATAGAAATCCCATCCCCTTGAGGTCCGGCCAAACAGATGGGACAAAATCTACAACTCATAGACAAAACATGCATGTAACTCTTAAATATACGAAATTTCCAAAAGTCTGACTTTTTTAGCAATATAAAATATGCAAATTAAGTCCATAGGATATTTTTTTTACATATCTAATTAGAAACTATTTTAAAAATAGTGATGAACTCATAGTGAGAAATTCACTTTTATATACAGCTCATATGGGTATAAACTGAGAAAACCTTTAAAAATGAAATTTATCATATATTTAGACCCAACAATTCCAGAGAAGAAAACAATCAAGAACATTTATGCAAATTTATATCCAATGGTGATTGGTTATTAAATTATGAATTTTAATAAAAGCATCAAAACTGCAGCAATGTCCAATAATCAGGAAACAGATTAATAAATTGTGATATATAAAGAGATATTAATATTATGTAGACTTCAAAGATTTTTCAGAATCTTTTGAAAATGCTTCTAAGAATCTGGATACAAAAATCTATTTGAGGTATAATTTTACTTATGTTAAAAAAAAAAGGTGTGCTTAGTAAAGAGCTCAAAAAGTTAATACTGATTATTTCTATGTTGAGGAACTATGGATAACTTTCTTTTTCAAAATATTAAGTCAGACCTGAATGTCATTTCTGATTCTTTCAGTCTGGATTACCTGATGGATCTTTTGGTAATTTTTATGTTTCCTTAGAGTCACCTAACTCTAGCTCTAAAAGTTTAGCAGCAACCAGAACATGCCTTTAGGAGAGAGTTTAGTAGCAACTGGAACATGCCTGGAGATAGAGTGCTCTATAGAGACTTTTTTTTTTTTTAAACAGCTTTATTGAGATTCTTGATCTCACACAATGGGATGATAAAATGTGGATGGTAACAAAGTTATTTGCAACTCTACAACAATTGCCCTGTTATAGATAACTGAACCAGGGTAACTCACATGAAATAATATGTGAGTAATAACCTTTGGGGCTTTTTTGCAAGTCACAGTTTCTTTGAAAACCTTTTCAATAAGGTGGATTAGGCAACTTTGGAGAGCCAGGTAAAGAGAGTGATGTCCGGGGATATCAGATGAATAATTAGGTTATAACTGATGATTTACTGATGAAGTGAAGCTTAGTTGTTAGAATGGGGTTGAGGCAAGACATTTTTCATGAGGATAACTGCTTGGGACAAGGATTCAGGGCTGGACTTCAGGACTGGAAGAAATTGAAATTTCAAACCGGAGAACTTAGAATTTAGAAATTGAGAGCTGGGATCACTTCTTCTTCTTCTTCTTCTTCTTTTTTAAAGATTTTATTTATTTATTTGACAGAGAGAGACATAGCAAGAGAGGGAACACAAGCAGGGGGGAGTGGGAGAAGGAGAAGCAGGCTTCCCGTGGAGCAGGGAGCCTGATGTGGGCCTCGATCCCAGGACCCTGGGATCATCACCTGAGCGGAAGGCAGACGCTTAACGACTGAGCCACCCAGGTGCCCCTGGGATCACTTCTATGAGATTTTTTTTTCACTGCCTTCCTCTGCTTGCTGTATTATCATTACACCTATGATTTATCTCTTATTGGACTTTTCTTAGTTCCCAGGATTCACTATATTTTTTCTTTTGTCAAGGACTTCTCATATTCTGTAGATTGTTCTTTCTGCTTCTTCCTTTATTAATAGAACACTAGAGTTTTATTTAGTATAAGGTATTTAGCATGGCTGCCCAGCTAAATACTTTATTTCCCAGAATTTCTTGTAGCTGGTCATGGTCTTGTGACTAGACAGTAGGACATGAATAGAAGTGATGTGCACAGTTTCCAGGTGATGCTCTTAAAGGGTGAGGAGCATGTCTTCCAATTCTCCTCTCTTTGCCTCTGGCTGGAAACTAGACTTGGGAGCTGGAATAGTCATCTTAGACAATGAGATGGAAGCTGCTTGTTGAATAAGGCCGAACAACAAGAGAGAAGAAGACTGAGTTCCTCGTCCTATGAAGCCAACAGATAAGACTTAGATTGCTTATGTTTGGATTGTTATGTGACTGACAAGTAAGTTTTCATATTAAGATGTTGATATTTTGGCTTTTGTTAGAGTCAAACTTTATCTTCTTCCTCTCTCTGCCTGGTAAGTTGCCTTTTATGTCTCAGACTTCACCTTAAATACCAAAAGAAGGTATTCTCACTTCAAAAACTAGTTTGGTTTCTTCCTAAGATACTGCATTACTTTGTATATTTTATCACATTTTTTTTTTTGTTCTTTGCCAATTTATAAGTCCTATGAGGGAGGAGCTATATCTTTTTTGTTCACTAATATATATTAATGATTAAAATTGATCAAGGTGGGGACTAGGACAACAGGGAGAGAGGAGAGGATAGATGGGAGGGGAGGAGTGAGGTAATAAGATCAGTAGTTTCCAGGTTTAATTTGCAAGAAAAGGAGGTTGAGTTTGGGAATCTAGGGGCTGTTGTCACTGGCCATTAGATGTCAGTGGCTATCCTGGTTGAGGGAAGGTGACTTACTTTATGTCCTGTGAAACTGGTAGTAATGGCCTAGGAACTTGTATAGAAATGAGCCCGAGGCTGTAAGTGTCCTCAGCAGGATTAATTATATGTAAGTATTCTTGGGGTGCTCATCTATAAAATTGAGATAAAAATAAATTCCTCATTGGGTTGTTGTAGGATTAAAAGAGATATTTCAAGGGAAATACTTGGCATAATACCATCCATATAGTAAATACTCAATAAATTAGTTATTGTTATTCTTTGCTTAGGAAATTAATCTCATTTAATTTACTGGTAGGTGGAAAGCTCCCTGATTAGGAAATATGTTCTCTGAAGTAGCATAGTTAAGATCATAGACTCTGGAGCTAGATATCCTGGATTTATTTTTCAGATCTGCCATTTTCTAGTTTCTAGGCAAGAGTTGATCATCTGGCTGCCTTTCTGGGCCAGTCATATTGTCTTTTGCCCAAAACTTACTAAAGTATGTGGGGCAAGGAGTAGTGATAATTGTTTCCAAACCCTGTTGGATTGTGAGTGAAGGATCTGGACAGATAGTGTAATTATTACATTAGTTTAAAGAATTATATGAAATCCCATAGATATTTGGATTCACATTTGGGACAACAAAAAAGAAAAAGTGAGGTAAATAGATAGTAATATACTCATTAAAACATCCAAAGTCAATTTCTTATTACTGTAACTACCAATTAAAATTTATCATTGGCTTCCTAGTTATACTGCCTATTATTTTACATTTTGACATATTTTAAGAAGTTCTGGGCAGCAGAACATTGATTGGACACCAGTTATATATCTGGCACTCTGCTAAGTAATGCACATACAAAAATTATTGGCTCAATTCTTTTCTTTTGGAGTTTCCAGTGGGAAAAAAGAGACAGACATATAAGATTATTAGAATATGATGAGACAAGTGTTATAATAGAATAATATTTCATACTTGGGTTGCCTGGGTGGTGCAGTTGGTTAAGTATCTGACTCTTGGTTTTGGCTCAGGTTGTGATCTCAGGGTCATGAGATTTAGCCTGTGTCAGGCTCCATGCTCAGCACAGAGTCTGCTTAAGACTCTCCCTCTCCCTCTGCTCCCCTCCCCGAATAAATAAACAAATCTTTTAAAAAAAAGAATAATACTTCACACTAATTGTAGGAGCAAAAAGAAAGGACAAATTCTTTCTGGTAGTTTGTGAGGAGGGTAGGTATTAAAAGTCTTCACAAAGGAGAGAGCATTGAAGTTGGCTTTTGAAGCACAAATCACAAGATGCTTGATATCGATGCAGCAGTCATAGGTCTTAAATATGGAGGACATTCAGGTCTGGGAAAATGAATATATGGAGGCATTTGAACCTTGTGAAGAGAAAATAGAGAGTACATTATGGCTGGAGTGAAAAGTGCTTGATGAGTAGTGAGGAGGATGGAACTGGAAAGGTAAATGGTATTGATTGAAGGTTATGGAATTTGGCAACAAGGAGTTGGTTAATCATGTTCTTCAAAAAAGGAGTCTGACAGATTAGATTAATATTTTTGTAAACATCTTGACTAATTAGAAACTGATAATGAATGAAATCATTTCTAAGAAACACCTGGAAGCAGAAAAGGCATAAATCAACACAAATCCTTCATAAATGCTGGAAAATCATCTTAAATCTGTCTCTTGGGGATAGATTAGCAGCGTGTGTGTGTGTGTATAAAAATAAGTTCAAACATTCCACATATTTGAATTCCACACGTCCTCATTTTGGTCAGAGTGGTTGTTATGCAGAAATAGAAAGTAAAATATTTTAGAAGTTAATTTATTTTTTAATTTATTTTTTAAAAAGATTTTAGTTATTTATTTGATGGAGAGAGAGAGCACAAGCAGGGGGAGCGGCTGGCAGAGGGAGAGGGAGAAGCAGGCTCCCCGTGGAGCAGGGAGCCCGATGCGGGGGCTCCATCCCAGGACGCTGGGATCACGACCTGAGTCGAAGGCAGACGCTTAATGACTGAGCCACCCAGGCGCCCCTAGAAGTTAATTTAAAAAAAATTAACAAATAGAGGGAATGACTTGGAAATTGCTAATGCCCCCTTTTTTTACTTCCATAAGAAATTTATTTTTTAAAAATTAATATACAGTATTATATTAGTTTCAGGTATACAATAAAATGATTCAACAATTCTATACATTACTCAGTGCTCATGATGATAAATATACTCTTCATCCCCCTCACCTATTTCATCCATCCCTCCACCCACCTTCCTTCTGGCAACCACCAGTTATTCTCTATTTTAAAGTGGTTTTTTTTTTTTTTTTTTGGTCTCTCTCTCTTTTTTTTATTATGTTCAGTTAGCCACTGTATAGTATATCATTAGTTTTTGATGTAGTGTTCAATGATTCATTAGTTACTTATAACACCCAGAGCTCATCACAACACGTGCCCTCCTTAATACCCATTACCCCTCCCCTCTGAAACCCTCAGTTTGTTTCCAGGGGTCCATAGTCTCTCATGGTTTATCTCCCTCTCTGATTTCTCCCCCTTCAGATTTCCCCCCCTTCCCCTATGGTCCTCCATGCTATTGCTTATATTCCACATATGAGTGAAACCATATAATTGTCTTTCTCTGCTTGACTTACTTCACTTAGCATAATCCCCTCCGGTTCCATCCATGTTGATGCAAATGGTGCTATTCATCTCATTTGCTAATGCCCTTTACTTTGATTCAGTGATACTCAACCTTAGAGGCACATTAGAATTAGGGAGTTTTAAAATAATACTCTTGCTGGGCCCCATCTCTAGAGATTCTGTGTTAATTAGAATTAGGTGAGTTCCACCATAGTAGGCAAAAGATATTGCAAATTTTTTTTGTTACTCCTTTTGAGAAATAATGTCTGATTTTCCTCCCTTGAATCTGGGCTGATGTTAGTGGCTAGTTTGACCAAAAGAATGAGTGGAGTGACATTCGGGGACTTTTGCAACTAGGTCATAGGAAGCCTTGCACTTCCTTCCAGGACTCTTGGAACACTGGCTTTTGGAGTTTTGGGTCTCCATGTAAGAGGTCTGATAAACCTGCTGGAGAGACCTTACAAAAAGGCCATGAGAATACGTAGTGAGGGAGAGGGGGCCTTTTGAATCCAGGATTCCAGATGTCCAAATCAGAAGAGCTGTCTTGGATCCTTCAGCCCAGCCCAATCAGGGGTAGCAGAAGAGTCACTCAGCCAGTCCCTGTATAAATTCTGTACCCATAAAATTGTTGAATATAAATTGGTTGTTGTTTTAAGCCATTAAGTATTGGAGTAATTTTTTAATATAGAAATAGATCACTTGAGCACTTGGTTATGCTTCCAAAATACTTCAGGTGATTCTAATGTGTAACAAGTTGGAGAATCAAGGCTTGAATTCTTTTCTAAGATACCTTTGAGTTGGGAATTCCAATATTGGACAAAATTACAATTTTGGTCATAGTTCTATAATTATGGGTCAAAACTGTAGTATTTAGTAAATCTGCTGTAAGGCAAATAGATAAAATATCAACATTACTGAATTTAAAATAGCAAAATTGTGCTTCAGGTCATGGTCAGGAAATCTATTATGATGAAATGTCTTAATAACATTGAGAATCCTCTGAATTTTTCTTTTTATATATATTAATTTAGTATCCATTTTTGGAAAAAAGAAGTCTAATTAAATAGGATGAGCACTTACTAGGCCCCTAACTTACATAGCTGGGAGTATTTTAGGTTATGACACATCTCCATTTTATACTCAGATATTTACATAGATTACATGAAGTTTTCCAGGTAGAATTGCCTCATAAATTCATGGAGTCTAGATTTGTTTACCACGAACAATCATAAACCAGAGACATCCTGATAAAATCATTCTATAGATTCCATAGATAAGCCATGTGTCTATTAGCTATGAGTTTACAAGGAGATTAGGCTGTCATTTTCCTTCTCTCTTTCCTGGTAATGAGAGATAAATTGATCTTAGGCAAGCTGCTAAACTTCTTCCCAAACATAATCTAATTCAGTAATTGCTATTCCATATTCTTGCAAGAGACAAATCTACCAACTAGAATACTACTGTTCTTTTTTACTTTCACCTGAAGATAAAGAATCAACATATTCTGGGGTGCCTGGGTGGCTCAGTCGTTAAGCATCTGCCTTCGGCTCAGGTCATGATCCCAGAGTCCTGGGATCGAGCCCCACATCGGGCTCCCTGCTCTGCAGGAAGCCTGCTTCTCCCACTCCCCCTGCTTGTGTTCCCTCTCTCACTGTGTCTCTCTCTGTCAAATAAATAAATAAAATCTTAAAAAAAAAAAAAGAATCAACATATTCTGTTCAAAACTCTTCAGGTTAATTTTTCCCACCGCTTAACCCTTTAGTGTAGTTATGTTATTCATCTAAAATACAGTTAGGTTGTAAATAGTGCTGCAATAACCATAGGGGTGTACATATCTTTTTTTTTTTTTAAAGATTTTATTTATTCATTCGACAGAGAGACACAGCGAGAGAGGGAACACAAGCGGGGAAGCGGGAGAGGGAGAAACAGGCTTCCCACAGAGCAGGGAGCCCGATGTGGGGCTCGATCCCAGGACCCTGGGATCATGACCTGAGCCGAAGGCAGACGCTTAACCGACTGAGCCACTCAGGCGCCCGGTACATATCTTTTAGAATTAGTTTTTTTGTTTTCTTTGGGTAAATACCCAGTAGTAGAATTACTGGATCAAGTTTTTTAAGAGTACACTTAACTTGATGAGCACTGAGAAGTGTATAGAATTATTGAATAATTATATTGTACAACTGAAACTAATATTGAAGAATGTTAATCATACTTCAATAAAAAAATTAAAAGAATAGAAAAATTCCAGTTAATTTGTTTGTAATTCATTTTTTTCTCCCCATCCTGGTTGATTTTATTTGGTCTAGCTATATCTATCTACTGACCTAACTATCTATTTACCTATCTACCTATCTATTGATTTATTTACTGACAGCAGATTATATCCTTTATCATTACAAAATTCTCTTCTTTATCCCATTCTTCCTTTCCTTGCCCAGCTCTCATCTTGCCTTTGGGTTTCCCTTTATAGGTAAACCATTGTTTATTCTTTTCATTTCAACATTTTCAAGTCATTTTGCTTTACATTTTTTTTGTTTATAACATGTTGTGTTTTTTGATCCAACTCTAAAAGGTTTTTGTATTTAGTACATAAACTTACTTGTATTTATTAATAGGGCAGGTATGTTCAATCTTAACTATATCATTTCTTTTTTCCTTTTTGGGGATGTTTACTACATTCTTTCTTGATGATTCCTTTATTTCTTATTTTTACTACCTGATCTCTTTTTGATTAAATTGCTCCCCCTCCTTCTGGCTAGAAGGAAGAAAATAGCTAAAACTTAGAAGATTGACTACTGTGCCATTTATTCCCAGGTGGCAGGGGGAGACCACATATTGAGCTTTGAGTTTTCTGTTTATCTTTACTCTGGGCTTTCTATTGCATTTCAGGCTGACATACAGAATGGAATTAGGTCAAGTAGATTCATGCTGCTTCTATAACAGGTGCTCACCAACATACATGCTTCGCATTGCAATCCAGAAACAAGCTGTTTTGCTGTTACTGAGGATTGAATTATGGAAGGAACATCACAGTCTGTTTTATTTTATTTGTTTTAAATATAAGACTTGTGGGCGCCTGGGTGGCTCAGTTGGTTAAGCGACTGCCTTCGGCTCAGGTCATGATCCTGGAGTCCCGGGATCGAGTCCCGCGTCGGGCTCCCTGCTCGGCGGGGAGTCTGCTTCTCCCTGTGACCCTCCCCCCTCTCATGTGCTCTCTCTCATTCTCTCTCTCAAATAAATAAATAAAATCTTTAAAAAAAATAAATAAATATAAGACTTGTTTCTGTCAATAGCAGTATAATTCTTAACAGTCAGAGTCAAATGTCTCTAATTTAGCAAATGATAGCTGCACCTGCAAACCAAATGATGCCACTCTTGTAATTCTCTTTTCAGTCCCAGGTATGTTTGAGTGATGACAGGCTTGTCATCACTTCCGCATCCTTTTTGAGAGCTGGATCCTCACTCCCCTACTGAGATTTCCTATATGACACAATCTCTCTCAGGGAGTCCCCCAAATGGTGTCTTCTCACTGGTTTTGGCTGTATCTGTGCTTCCTCTAGTACTAGCTCCCTGAGCTCCTTGGTCACTACTACTACCACCCTTGCCTTGACATGTGCTTAAGGAATAAAAAGGGGAGAGGGAGGACGGGTGGTCACTGTCTTCCCATTAGCACTCTGATCCAAGCATAAGACTTTCTGTTAAGATCTCTTTAGAGAATAGTTAAAATAAGATTATAACTTTTGGCAAGATTTTTTATCACATATTAGGAAAGGTAAGTAACCCAATGTAAGGTTACTCTCAGAACCTGTTGATGGAACCATTCTGATGAAATCCCTGGCCCTAACAAGATCTCTTTCTTGTGGCTAAAGTGCTGCTTCATGGACTAGCTTCTGGGTGATCTCCCTGTAGAGCTCCTGAGTTATTGCCGTGGATGCCCTCTATTAGAAGTACAGCTGAAAATGTCTGCACATCTGGAGTCTAGAAGCAGTCCAATCCAGTGAAAGGAGGGACGCTGTTTCTCATTGAAGTCCTATTAGCTCACCTATAGAATTTCCAATTTTTTCTCCAAGGTCTACCTCTTTCCAGGCTTCCCAAAAATGAGAACATTCATTTGACATTTTGGGATGAGAGTATTTTTAGGCTATACCCAAGACCTCAAGATTTTAGGAGTTTTAGCAAGATGTACTTTTACAGGACCTGGATCATAGTCGGTGTTCAATAAATATGTGATGATTGAATAAATGAATGAATAAAACAGATATACTACTAAGCATAATGACTCAAAATTATACTAATTAGATGATTGTTTACATGATTATCTGTGTAAAGTGTATTTTTCATACTAGTGTATAAGCTCTAGAGGTCAGAGAATATATATGCCCTGTTCATAACTGGATCCCCAGTTCCTGGCCTATCATAAGACTTTAATTATTATTTGTTGATTGAAGATTAGCTCATATCTTATAAAAGATTTGACTCAGTTTAGATTAATCCTCACATTGAGGAAGGGGTACATTACTAATTTCTACAAGATTAAATCAGATGATATACACCTAAATTCTACAAATTTCCCCTATTTTTAATGGTATTATTTTAAAATTGCTTCAAGTTTGACAATTTAAGCTTTCAGGCAGATGTTCAAATGGTGGCACAAAGTATCTTTGTTTTTTTTTTTTTTTTTGGTTACTGATCTCTGTTGATAATAACTTTATACCCTGGATTTTTTTTTCTTCTTAAACTTTGAATTCATATAAAATCTGCTTGAAAGAGGGTTGCTTTTACAAGGCCTCAGAAAAATTGAATGTATAAGTCTTTCTCCTCTATTGCCACCCAATGAAACATTTAAATCAGAATTTTGTCTCTATTATTTTTTATCACTGTATATCTTTGGATTCCCTACCTAACTTCAATGCAGTCTACTCATGCAGTTTTGGTACCTATTACTGGGTGCTAACAGTTGTTTTAACTTAGTACTAAAAATAGCTAGACTTTAGTTATCAGACATTTTATCTAAATGGCTTTAATTATGTGTCTGATAATCTTTTCTCTCTTTCTAGCAAAAAAAAAATAGATCCTTATTTTTTAGGTGAATGTAAACAATATCATTAAAATGCTGTTTAAATTAAAAATTAAACATAAGATTAAAATATAACTTAATGACATATGAACAAATGAATTAAAACAATTCTTAAAAAATTTTTATTGAAATACAATCTGCAAATCAGAATATTCATCCATTTCCAATGTGAAATTCAATGACTTTTTTTTTTTAAAGATTTTATTTATTTATTTGAGAGAGAGAGAATGAGATAGAGAGCATGAGAGGGGGGAGGGTCAGAGAGAGAGGCAGACTCCCTGCCGAGCAGGGAGCCCGATGCGGGACTCGATCCCGGGACTCCAGGATCATGACCTGAGCCGAAGGCAGTTGCCCAACCAACTGAGCCACCCAGGCGGCCAATTCAATGACTTTTAATAAAGTTATAAAACTATACAACCATCTTCAAAATTTTAGAATAATCTCATCACTCCAAAAACATTCCTCATGTCTATTTGATTTGTCTTGGCATCCTTGTAGAAAATCAGTTGAACATAAATGTAGGGGTTTGTATGTGATCTCTCAATTCTATTTCATTGATCTGTACCTCTCTCCTCAGGCCAGTACCACAGTTTTGATTACAGTAGCTTTGTAATAAGTTTTAAAATCAGTTAAGAAGGAGGTCTCCAACTTTGTTATTCATTTTAAGATTAGTTTGGCTATTCTGTGTCCCTTGTAATTCCATATGAATATTAGGAGCAGCTTGTCAATTTTTGCACAAAGAAAGACAAAAGCAGCTGAGATTTTGACAGGGATTGCATCGAATCTGTAGGTTAATTTGAGAAATATTGTCATCTTAATATTAAGTCTTCTAAGCCATGAACAACAGATGGTTTTTAATTCATTTAAGTCTTACTCCCAAATCAAATTAAAAAAATTTCTGTTTTTAAAAAATTGTGTCTTTAAGAATATGTCCCTCATATATACAAGAAACTGGTGACAGTTGCTGCTGGGAAAGGACTTAGGTGTATAAAACAGGCAAGGAGGAAGACTTCTATTTTACTTTATACCCCTTTGCATATTTTTTTAAAAGATTTTTTATTCATTTATTTGATAGATAGAGACAGAGTGAGAGAGGAAACACAAGAAGGGGGAGTGGGAGAGGGAGAAGCAGGCTTCCCGCGGAGCAGGGAGCCCGATGCGGGGCTCGATCCCAGGACCCTGGGATCACGACCTGAGCCGAAGGCAGACGCTTAACGACTGAGCCCAGGTGTCCCCCCCATTTGCGTATTTTGAATTATGTACTATGTACATGTATAAGTTAAATAAAAATTGAATTTACTAAAAACTTGCTCCCAGTTTCTTGAAGTGAAATAAGATGGAAATAATATGGAATAAGGTGTTAGAGGGGCCAGATTTGTGTAATTCATTCCTGTTTTAACTTAGACTTACCTGTACATTGTCTCACCTCTGGCCATCCAATTTTTATTTCTCAACACCTGTCCATTTCCTCTTCTTTATCCTGACACTCAATCTAATCTACTTTTTTGCTCTTATTTTTCAAATATTTTAGTTAGTTATTGGCTAGTTTGATTTCTCCTGGCTTAAATCAGGTACTTATAACCAGGTATAGATGTTCTCTGCTCCCTTTCTTGCCTATACTCTGCTTCTCATCTCCCTCTAATACTCAAAGATACCCCAGTTTTATCTTACTTTTATGGAGTGATGCCCTGTCCTAGGACGACTATAGTTCATACACTTTCTTACTCTTTTGGAATCATTAATTTGATTTCCTGATTCTTTCCTTTTATGTCTTGAATCTTGCTTTTTTTCTTTCCATTGTGTGTTTTGTTATTAAGTAGTTGGACAACATAATCTCTCTGTAAAAAGTTTTCTTTCAAAATCTAAGTATTAAAATATCAAATAAAATGATCCATTCATTGAATAGGTATTTGTGGATTAGCAAACTGATTGTGAGATAAAGATACAGTATCTATTAAAATAAAACATTGAAAAGTATTATTTTCATATATAAAGAAAATATAAACGATATTCTAAGCAATATATGAGCAAGATTTAAACAAATATATTTGTAGAGGTACTGTGAGTCCATTCTTTTTAATATAATTTTTTTTATTATAAAGTAATTTATATTTATAAACAAATCCAACCATTACAAATCTAAAGAGTATAAGTATAAACCCACCTACTATGCTAATGTCTAAAGATTAACAGATTTTTTTTTTCTACATAAGTAGAAAATGTATCAGTAGAGGAAGTTCTCTGCTGTAATTAAATACTGGACCATTTGTGACTTATATTTAAAAGATTAAATTATTTCACATAATCAAGAAGCTTGAAGATAAGTGCTTCTAAGGTTAGGGGTCAGCTCAGCGAGGTCACAGCCTCCCTGTTTGCTTTTTTTTCTCTCCAGAGTTCTTGTTTCGTGGTTATAAGGTAGCTGTCAAAACCTCAACTATCACATCTTTATATAAAGGCATTACTGGCAGGAGAAAAGGCTGAATGGAAAAAGGGGTCTTCCTTTCATTAGGGAGGAAAAATAATTCCACAGGTCTTCCTTACCCTCATGGTCAGAACTGTGTGTTTGGCACTTTTGCTGCAAAGAAGGCGGGGAAAATGATTATCTAGAAGAGGTTAATGGAATTGACATGAATTCTTCTGCCCACATAATTTTTTAGGGGGGGGGAGTTGTCTAGGAGAGTTGTTTCTAGAACAGAATTATGATTTTTTTTTTTTTTTTTTAAGAAACAGGAAGAGGGCCATGGAGTAGGCTATTAGCAGTAACTGCTATACACATTGTATCAATGTATATGTAAAGGATTAGGTTTGCTTGTAAGTAATACAGGCCCTAAGTAGCTCCGGTTTAAATAAGAGGGAAATTTACTTCTCTCTTGTAAAAGTTCAGAGCAGCTAGTACCAGGAGGAAGATTGTTTACAGGTTGCCGCTTGGCCATCCCTAGATAATGGGCCTCATCTCTATGGTTCAAAATGTTAACTGTATTCCCAGTAGTAGGACTAGAAAGGGGTAAAGTCAAAAAGGGGCCAGAAGGGCAGGTCCTGGTTGTCATTTAGGTAGGGTCCCTTAAGGCTGCTCTGAAACATTCTGCTTCTGGTCCATTGTCTGATTCTTAGTCATGTGGCCACACTCCGCTGTTAGGGAGACTGAAAAATGCACCTTTTATGATGGATGGCTATGCGTGTAGGTAAAAGTTAGTGCCTATTAAAAAAGGAGCTTTCAAGAAAGAGAATGGAATGGAGGGACCGCTCATAGTCTCTGCCAACGGGCATAAAGGAACACTCAGTATTATCATTGTTGTAAAAATGGCATCATCCTGAACATATTTCTTGCTATCTTTTTTTTATTTAAAGGAATTGTTTTAGGATAGTGTGTGTGAAAGCTGCGGGAAGTCATACCTTCCATTTGTTTAATTTATGCCTATTTTTTTTTCCGATTTAGTGTTTTTGAAAGACACTGGGTTTTCCTACTGCAGACATTTAAAGAAGGATTTTGGAACTTATCCTTTTGATCATGGCTTGGAATCTTTAGCATTTCCAAAAAGGTTGTGGAGAGGAGGACTGAAAGATTTCTAAAAGGTCTCAACACTATCCAGGACTTTAATCTATGAAAGCTGTATGTGAAATCCTGTCACCACAGTGTAAACTGCTGGATAGAGAATTTCTCTCTTTTCTAAACTTTTCTTTCTTTATTCTTTCTGAATGATTACTAGACACCAGATATTAAGATTTTATTGAACAGATTTGTGTGTGAAAAGAAAAGCCATGGTAATCTCTTTTATGTGTATTTTTTTTGTAAATTGCTTCTGCACAGATTAAATTTTATATCCAAGCTTAGATGTGAAAAGCAAGCTAGTATATCATTGTTCTTTGCCTGGCCTGGTCACAGCCTACTGCAGGAAGCTTGTTCAAATATAAGCACTTCAATATTTCAGGCAGAAAATAAAATCTCTCTCTTGTTCACATAAATAATGCCATGATGGTGCATCTTTACTAATCCTAGCTTTGTGAAATGAGGTTTTAAAATCTGCTAAGTATCCTCTAGTTCAAAGAATTGCTCTAGTAGAATGAGATAAGACAATGGTTTTATGACTCAAAGACCATGTGTCTATATTCAATCTATTTTCAATCTTTCTGTCATTGCTTCATTGGTGGAATGTTGGCTTTCAGAGATAAGTGAGTCCAATTTTATAACTTCTGTCTACCAGTCCTTCTTCTGAGTGGTGCTGGTGACCAGCTGTCTGAGAATCTGTTACTGAGGGTTGGTGTCCACATGCTACATGATGCCTTCTGCTAATACTGTGTAAGTCTATAATATTCTTTATGGAGTCCCGTAATTGCTTTATTATTCCATGTTGCTATGCAGTTAGCACCTTCTGGCTGCTGAAAGGAGTATTTGCTTCACATATTTTGCACATTTAAGTAGGCCTAGATTTTTGTAATATCACAGATGGTATGGCATAAATAAAAAGGTCATATGGATTGTGTTAAAATTTGGACTCTGCTTTGAACTGTGATTTTTGGAGCCCCTGTCAGGGGCATTGTTTGATGTGTTTGCTGTTTTTTCCTATATTAAAATATCAATCATTTAAATTCTACTGTATGCAGTACCTTGTTCTGGGTGTTCTAAGAGATATTACAGAACAATGAAATAGATTTCCCCCAATTTATTCATCGTAACTCATGAATAATCATGTGGGATATAGTAGACGTTTCCCCCCCCTTTGCCCCAATGTCACCTCATGAGATTGCATGTACTTCCCACTATAGAACTTCCCTCCACAGCCTCCCTTGCATCTAGGTTTGGCCCTTGACCCAGGTCTGAGAAGCAGATACACATACCCAGATGTGGGAGGGACCACTCAAAATGCCTTCAGGTAGACTTGATGCAGTGGCCAATGCTGCACCTTCTTTCAGAAGCAACAGGCAACAGTGACAGGGTTATAGCAGGAGTACCTAATGGCCAGCATTGCTGGGGTTGGTGGAATTACCTAAGGTGTCTGCACCTTTGGGTAATAGCTGTGATGTCTTCATGAGACCAGTTCTATGATATGAATTTCACTATTTCCCTGGTTGGGAAGTCTCTATGATTAGTTGCTGGGCTCTTTGGGTTCTGTGAATTACTCAGAATATTTAATATAGTGAGAATTACTTGCTCGTCTTATAACTAAAATCATTAAATGATATAAGAAGTTAAAAACTATCACATCTTTAATGAATTACAAAAGGAAGTAAAATCTATTTTTTTAGAGGGGGGTGCAGAAAGAATGGGAGAGAGAGAATCTTAAGCAGACTCCCTGCCCAGTGCAGAGGCCAATGTGGGGCTCGATCTCACAACCCTGAGGTCATGACCTGAGCTGAAAACAAGAGTCAGACGGTTAACTGACTGAGCCACCCAGGTGCCCCAATCCAAATTTTTGAGTAGACATATTAATGACATATGATGGAGATAGGGGCTCAAGAAAATAGGAAAGATTGATGGAAGAGGTAGATGTTGATCTCTGTAGTCTCAGTTCATTGAACAAATACTATGAGCTGCTAATAGATACCAGATCTGGTATTAGGTGCTTGGGATAAAAAAAATATGTGAGAATGACACAATTACTATCTTCACCAAACTAAAAGTCCAGTGGAGAAGAAATTAACCTCATTACAACAGCTCTGGCAAAAGCTCTGTTGGAATGAGAGGATACAATGTGTACTTATATCAGGGACACTTATGTATTCAAGAATAGGCAAGTAAGGCTTCCCAGAAAAGTGTCTTTATTTTATTTTATTTTTTTTAAAGATTTATTTATTTATTTATTTGACAGAAAGAGACACAGCAAGAGGGGAACACAAGCAGGGGGAGTGGGGGAGGGAGAAGCAGGCTTCTCGCGGAGCAGGGAGCCCGATGCGGGACTCGATGCGGGACTCGATCCCAGGACACTGGGATCATGACCTGAGCCTAAGGCAGACTGAGCCACCCAGGTGCCCCTAGAGGAGTGTCTTTAAAGAAACAACCTGAATGATGTGTAAACTGAAGGGAATTGATGGAGGAGGGTCTTTGGGTAAAGAGTGTCCAAGTAAGGATATCAGATTTTGCAAAAATTTTTATAGTGAAAGAGAATATGACACATTTGAAACATTTAAAAATTTTCTGTATGGTTGAAATACAGAAGATAGAGTTAGAAAATGATCAAGTGGATCTGGAGAAACATCAAATATTTTCTCTTCTAATTTTGATGGTTAGAGAGAGTTAACTGAAGTTAGTGCTTATGAAAGATGAGATCAAACCCAAGAATAATATGCAATGCGCAAATAAAGATGCTTATTCTGCTTGTCCTTAAGTACACTGTATTAAGTCCTGACATTCAGTGGGGTATCTCAACAAGTTTTGTGATGGTGTACTGGACCAGAACAGGGCCAGTAGCAGTGTTCAGAGGGATGAAGGGACATAGACATATTTAAGATATATTTAGCAGGATTTGGTTATTGATTAGAAAGTGGAAAGGAATGCAGTTAAGATGTTGTTGCTTTATTAGGAAGGCACAGACTTGTGGTTCCTAAGTTGTCTGTCTACCTGCAATTACCAAGTAAACAAATCTCATAATGTTTATATTTATACATATTTAATTTAATATTAAAAGTGAAAATACCTTTAAAAACATAATGGTAATATATAGCTGGTCCTCTTCATTGTTGGTTAGCAAAACTTTAGGTAAAAGACCTGGAAAGTATTTATTTTATTCTAGTGGCTGTGGCAAAATTTGACATTTGTGTTAGATAATACTGGATTTGAATAACACTTGGGCACATATTTGACAAGTTGTATGTAATTTAGTCATTGATGTAACTATGAAAAATAATAATTTATGTTGAAATAGCACTTTGCATTTCTTTTCAAAGATCTTCTTCATTCATTATTTCATTTTATACTCACTTAAAATTTTTGAAAGGCAAAATTATCCCCATTAGATAGATGTGAACATGCTGGCTCATAAAAGTTTAGTAACTGTAAGCTCATCCATGCTGCAGGTAACAGAACATGGACAGAGATGGGTCTTCATTCAGACACAAGAGTTAAGCATCATTTTTATAGTAGGTGATAGTTTTCAGAAGGGCAATGGTACACACTGCATGAGTGGAGACTCCAGGATTTAAAAATTAGGATAAGAAGGGTAGAAGTTCATACATGAATTGCTAACTAGGTAACAAATCACTTCATTATAATTGGAAGGTCATGGTAATTTTCCTTAATGTATGTACAACCTATATCTATTCAAATAAAGTGAAATAGAGGGTTGATCATTTGTCTCTCAAATATTACTAAGTAAAGGACCATTGAAGTCATCCAGGCAGTATTTTACCTTTTATTCCTTAGGGTTATTTTTGGTTTTGTTTTTTATTTTGGCTTGCATTGCTCCTTTAGATTATTAATATTCTCTGTGCTTAAAGGTAAAGACAAAGGGGAACCCTCCTACACTGTTGGTGGGAATGCAAGCTGGTGCAGCCGCTCTGGAAAACAGTATGGAGGTTCCTCAAAAAGTTGAAAATAGAACTACCATATGATCCAGCAATTGCACTACTGGGTATTTACCCCAAAGATACAAAAGTAGGGATCCGAAGGGGTACGTGCACCCCGATGTTTATAGCAGCAATGTCCACAATAGCCAAACTGTGGAAAGAGCCAAGATGTCCATCAACAGATGAATGGATAAAGAAGAAGTGGTATATATATACAATGGAATATTATGCAGCCATCAAAAGGAATGAGATCTTGCCATTTGCAACGACATGGATGGAACTGGAGGGTATTATGTTGAGTGAAATAAGTCAAACAGAGAAAGACATGTATCATATGATCTCACTGATATGAGGAATTCTTAATTGCAGGAAACAAACTGAGGGTTGCTGGAGTGGGGAGTGGGGTGGGAGGGATGGGGTGACTGGGTGATAGACACTGGGGAGGGTATGTGCTCTGGTAAGCGCTGTGAGTTGTGCAAGACTGTTGAATCTCAGATCTGTACCTCTGAAACAAATAATGCAATATATGTTAAGGAAAAAAAAAAAAGAAGAAGAAGAAGGTAGCGGGAGGGGAAGAATGAATCGGGGGAAATCGGAGGGGTAGACGAACCATGAGAGACGATGGACTCTGAAAAACAAACTGAGGGTTCTAGAGGGGAGGGGGTGGGAGGATGGGTTAGCCTGGTGGTGGGTATTGAGGAGGGCACATTCTGCATGGAGCACTGGGTGTTATGCACAAACAATGAATCATGGAACACTTCATCTAAAACTAATGATGTAATGTATGGGGATTAACATAAGAATAAAAAAAAAATTAAAACTCAAAAAAAAAAAAGGTAAAGACATTATTTTCTACTGTTTGTGTGTTTGCCTGAAGAGCTTGTACAATACTGAGTTGATTGCACTCAAAACTGTTAGGAGCTTAGGAGCTCAGAGATGCGAATGCATAAAAAAATGCCTTTCACAACCCAGCTTAGCTTTAGAAGGTAACTTGCTGGGAAAATGCTTATAGCGATGGGATGACATTATTCAGCTCTGTGAGGTGCTAGCTGGAAAGCTACAATGTCATTGCTTGAAGGACTGTATTTGTTTATAGATGGACAATTACAAGTAGCTTTGGGGGCTGAAATTTTGTAAAATTATCCACTTTTGTAGGTCTCCTGGTTGGCCTACTTATATACATACAAACAGGTTTTCTTGACCTGAGAGCCAGAGAACTGATGATAAAGAAAAATGTGACTGTTAAACAAGATAAATGATTACTGATGACCACAGTTGGATTTTTGTTGGGTTTAACCAGTTTGAAGAATAAATTAGTGGTGCTTTGAAAATTATGAAATCTAATTCCTTGTATAAAAGCCAATTGATTTTTGTTTTCTAAAGAATAAAATGAGTAATAGTAAAATACAGAATTTAATTATTGTTATATGTTAAAAACAACCACACACATACACAAACATATAGCTTATATGTACATATGCTTATTATATAGTTTATTATAATTATTATCATTATTTTGTTATATAGTTTCTAAGTGATCTCTAAGGAGCCAAAGCCTATTCTGCATATGTTAGCAAGCTGAGAACCATAACTGGACAGTAGCCCATTGGTGTATTTGCAAATGGGGTTAGAGGGACGAGATGGTGGGAAGAAAAATGAAATGCCAGACTTGAGAGTGGAAGAGCATCTTGTTATATTATTTCTTAATTGGGCTTGACTGTGGAAGACTTTGAAAGAGAAATTATTTAGGAGAAATAAGTCTTACTCTCCTGGATAAGAAATTTTAGAAACAGCATGTGTAATGACTCTGTTAATAGAAGTGTCAAGTACCAAGGGCTTTCTTGCATTACTGAGATTCAAGGAAAAATTCCGTAACTAGTGAGTCAGAAAGCTTGACTTTTACTGAAAACTGATGAAATAAGAGGGAGAAGACTGCCAGCTAATTAGTTGGCTGGATTTATATGAAAGCCCAGGATGGGAAACTGCAACTACATGGTCAGGCCTTAGAACTGTTTTGATCCAAAACTAATTTCCTCAAGTGAGTAGTTAGAAATTGCTTTCTTATAACAATTTCAAAAGGAATGAAATAGAGGAAAGAAGTGGGTTCATAAAATGAAGGGCAAATGCTCTGATTAAAACACACACACACACACATGCACACACACGGACACACACGGACACACACACACACACACATTAGTCCCTCTGTAGCAGGTAGGAGAGTTTTTGGGAAGGGGTAAGAAAGAGAAAAACATCAGCGATCCCTATTCTTGTTTTTAAATATTTATTTTTAAATTCCACAGAAAAATTGTTATCTTTATTCATTTTTAAAAGGAATAAATTAATATATGAGGGTATGTGAGCTATTATAAAAACACTGTAGAATAACCACCAATGAAGACATTTTTTAGTTTGGAGACTTCTGTTTATTCACAAGGCATTTTCTTCCTACTAAATAAACTCTGTGCTTCTTCGATCCATTCTAGAAGCTCTGATATGATTGCACTGTCCAATCTAAGATTTAAAAATGTCTCTTAACTGGATATCTGTTGAACAACATGAGAGAACTCAAAGGAGTTGTAATGCTAAGATTCATTCGCCATGATAAGTGACATTACTATTTAGAGTATTTGTTGAGAAGATGAAGCTGTCCTCCTTTTTTGAGAGGAAATTGACTTGAGTATAAGTGCCCTCTGAATATTCTATAAGACACCATTTCCATCCTATTTCCTCACTGTGTTCCCTGCAGTGTGACAGCCGTACTGAAATTCAGTGCCCAGGATTTCAATTGCTGTATCCAGATTCTTGAACCGTCTCTTAATTGTCTACACTGCCTGATTATTCTGCCAAAATTCAGGAGGGCAATATTAGGCTGGGAGAGGACACTTTCCCATGGATTCTGCTTTAGCTTGTCCAGGTTCATGAGCTCTTAGGGTTGTTTCTTTTGTGATTCCTTTCTCCATGAAGTTTCCACCCAAAGAAGTCATGAAGGTACCAGAGTAAAAATGAAGTTTTCTTATAAATATGACTTTTTCTGAAAATAGACACCAATCTGCATGAGATATTATTTCAGTATCTTATTAACAGCAAAAGGTTTTATGAACCTCCTTCCTTTTAATAGGTGGTACCTTCCTACTAAATCTCAAATGGCTCTGGCTAATACTTCTAAATTTGCTTTAAACATACTTCATTGAATCTAAGGCACCAGTGGTTCTTAGATTATTCATTATTTGATGTATAAGATAGAAAAAAACCACATAATATTGAGAACCTGGGGTCCTAAGTACTCTTAACTGCATCTCTATTTTAGAGTAAATGTGCATTATAGAATAGAAGAGATACAATATTGCTAACCTCCTCTGCACCTGAATCCAAGTTTTTCCTAGTTGGTGAGGCCTAAACACATAGATGCCTCAAATGAGCTATATACTTATCATGAATGTAGCCATTTTGGAAGGGTAGAATTTTTAGAATGTTTAACAGAAAAAAGGTTTTAGCCAGCATAGTGGGTTCTGAGTAGCATATGTGGATTTAAGGGGTAGATATTTCATTCCTTGAGTTTTACCAGTTGAGTTCATTGTCTTGTGCTTTACACTGGATCATCTCTCTCTCCACCCTGCCCCAGCCTGAGGAATCAGGTAACATAGGGAAGTTGTTATGGGGACCTCAGCTTCTTTTCACTGGCCCAGCATGACAGTATGTGGATGTGTGGGGGCAGATCATGGCAATCTTTTTTTTTTCCCCCTTGGACACTTTGTATGATAATAAAAATGGATTTTTGATAAGATATAATTAATCTTAGCAATTCCTTCCTTAGCCCTCTTCAGGGGTTCTTCATGGAAGAGAGTACCTAGTTCCCAAGGCTTTCTACTTGGTGTCTGTGCGGGGTTGTGATCTTCCTTGATGATATCTTGTGCTTTGAACAGTTGATAGAAAACTGTCTCTTCCCTCCTAACAAATTCCATTTATTCATTTAACAGTTATGGTTTGGGTGCCTTCTGTGTTCCAGCCACTATTATATTATAGACCATACAGAACATTGTTACTATAAATAACAAGAATTGACTGTATTTGGGCAAAGACTTGAAAGAAAGTGAGAAGTGAACTATATAGATTTCTGATGGAAGACTGTCCCTGAGAGGGTACAGCAAGGGCCCCAGCCTGCAGCAGGAACATGCATAGTGTCTTTGAGGAACATGGCTGTGAAGAGTTAGCTAGTGTGGCTGGAGTAGACTGAATAGGAAGAGAGTGGTAGGAAATAAGAGCAGAGAAGTTGAGGACAGGATAGGCCAATGTGAAAGCCTCAGTTTTTACTCTGAGTGAGGTGGAAAGGCACTACAGGAATTTGTGCAAAAAGGTAACATATTCTGATTTTATTTTAAAAGACTCTCTTAAGTCTATGTGGAGAAAAATGCTGCATCACGGAATGGTGGAAGCAGTGATACCTGTATAAGACTAGTGCAGTAATCAACGAGCAAGGTCACGGTGGTTGTGCTGGGGATCTGATGGTGAAGGTGGTAAGTGGTGGTCAGGTCCAGGACGTATTTTGTAGGGAAAGCTGCCAACTTTAGATTGGCTTTGGGAATGGAGAATGGAGAAAGAAGACTCAGAGTGTTTGGCCAGACTAGCCTGAACAATGAGGCTGCCATTGACAGATGGGAAAGCATGTGGGAAGAGCAGTTTGAGGAGGAGAGTTAGGAGTTCAGTTTTGGACATGTTAAAATCGAGATGTCTATTTGATATTCAAATAGAACTTTCTGCTGAAGATATTTTCAGAATGGGTAATATTTAGAGAATGAGGTTTGTTACTCTAATTAGCCTTCTATTTACCATATTTCACACATTTATGGCATGCAGGAGGGTGAACTTGATGCTAGATACCTTCTGCCAGGTATACAGGGTATAAGAGGTTGACCTCTGGTGATGGCTTTGTGAACTGAAGTGAGTCATGAATACTGATTATACAAGTTTTTTATTTCATTCTGTTGGCCACGATATCAGTTTTCATGAAATGTACCCACACAACAACCACTCATTACTTCCAATTAAGAATAGTTACTTATATGTCTAATCTTGTTAATATTCTTTTCTAGTATTGCCACTCTTTATCAATTATTCTACATTATGATGAGTTGGTAAAGCTATTTAATTCTCTTTAGGTGTTTGGTGTCTTTAAACCTTATTCTACATTTACATATGTGAGTGTATATTAATAATTTGCTAATATTTTTTATGTTACTTGAATTGCTCTATTTAAAAAAATAGAATGTTTGTATCATATGCTGTGATATGGTCCTCCATTATCCAGTCTAAAGAAAGCCTTGGAATATTCAGCTGTTTCCCCACAACTTACTTAATGGCAGAATCTGACTTGTAGATATAGCGTCAAGGGGACAATAAACAACTAGCCCAGGCCTTTCAAGGAGAAGCAAATATTCTTGGGGTGCCTGGGTGGCTCAGTCAGTTAAGCATCAGACTCTTGATTTCAGCTCAGGTCATGATCTCAGAATTGAGCCCTGCATCTGGCTCTATATTCAGTGGGAGAATCTCTACCTGAGATTCTCTCTCTCCCTCTCTCCCTACCCCCCCTCGGCTTGTGTGCACACATGTGCATACACTCTCTCAAATAATAAGTAAATAAATCTTAAAAAAGAAGCAAATATTCTGTAGCAGACATAAATTAAGTGAAATATGATCTTGATAATCAGGTAAAAATTTGGGTAAAAAATGTTAGAGCTCATTCACATTTATGACTGTTCAATACAAGGATGAAAAAGGAAATAATTTACTGGTGATACAAAATTTTCTAAAGTCCTAATTTTGCATCCATAATCTCTTTAAGGTCATATTAGCTCTTAATTAAATTCTAGTTTAACAACTGGAATTATTTCCTGCATTAGTATTAAATTTTCATGTAATTTACATTTTAAATTTGTTGTTCCCCAAACTTCTCTTTACTAGTTCTAATTTATAATAAAAAACGTCATTGCTCTTTATTCAGTTCCCTTCTTAAAACTCTAACAACTCATTTAGTGAAGATAAAAAGTGGAAGTGTAGGGAGCAAAATGACCTAAGTACATTAAACATGAAAAATTAGGTGGTACTAATAGTTTAGGCAGGATGTGGTCTTTGGTGTAAGGGACCTTTTGCTGGAGAAGAAGTGGCAAAAATTTTTTTTCCTGTTGCAATTACTCAACTCTGCTGGTTTTTGTAGCAAAAAACCAGCCATAGAGAATCTGTAAACTAATGGGCTGCATTCCAATAAAACTTTATTTACAAAACAGGCATTGGGCTGGATTTGGCCCATGGGCAGTAGCTTGCCAGTCCCTGGGTTAGAGGCCAAGTGCCTCATGTTGACCATCAAATGTTCAGGATTTATCTAGATAACCATTGCTACTGTCAAAATTCCATCTATCTGTCTATTTAATCTATGTGTTGTTTATAATTTCTTCCTGTGATTTTTATTTTAATCTGTGTAACGTCTTCAGGTAAAATGTTCCATGAATATGTTCTACCTATGGAAGACACTTGGAAACTATTTTTTTTCTATTCATCTAATTAAACCCTTACAGAGTGCTTGCTATACACCAAGAATGGTATTAGACACTAATCTATCTCATATAATGCCTATTATACTGTCTAATATAATGGTATGATAATTGATGGGGGAAATTATGAAATGTTCAGAGATTAAATGGGGTGGCAGGGATGGCTTTCTAGAGAAAGTGATATCTAGGGAGAAAGCCAAACAGAAAGGAAGAGTTATTCACATGGGGAATTGGAACCAATGTGTGGTAGGAGAACAGCAAACACACACAGGTAAGTAAGAGAATGTTGGGGAGTTGAGAGACTCAAGTAGCTCTCACCAGCTGATACGGGCTGGCTCTAGCACACTGCAAGCTAAACTCTCTCTGATGTGTGTTTGCAAGAGTGTGTTTATGTCTCTGTGTGTATATGCATCCAAGAGTCAGAGTAGTGTGGTTAAGAGCTCAAGTTCTGCAGTCTCAGATCCAGACTTGAAGTCTGCTTCCACAGTTTACTAATTAATTCTATTATTATGATTTGGCATTCAGGCTGACTCTTGTGTCCTTTCCACATGCCTCAATTACTTTATAAGCACTTCCTACTTTGTGGCACACAATGAGGTAATACTCATATCTTTCATGTCCCAGATAAGAAATTCACCATTTATCCATTGAGATCTGGCTTATTTTAGCGGAGAATGGTATTTAGAAACCCAAATCTGGGTACTTATTGTTATGATCTGTCATTCTTGTATCACACTGTTTCATTATAGAGGCTTTGTAATGTGTTCTAATATCTTCTTGTGGCTCCTTTCATAGTTTTTTCATTTTAGTGTTTCTTAGCTATTTTTACGTGTATTTTTGCTTTTTTCCTATGAACTTTAGTATCAACTTGTCTAGCCACAGGGGAAAAAAACTTTTTTGCTATTTTTTACTGGCACTCCATTATACTTATAAGTTAACTTAGGGAGAACTGACATCTTGATAATGTGGTCATATCCAAGAAAAAGAGGTATCTGTCCACTTGCTACTATCTATTTTTCTGGTTTTAAAGTTTTTAAATACAGGAATAACCAATTATTAAGTTCATTCCTAAATATTTTATCTTTACCATTATTACTGTGTTTGTATACTTTTCCTTTCTTTTTTTTTCTTTTAACTGGTTGTTATTAGTGTATATAGAAGTCACTGATTTTTACATGTTAAACAGCTTATATTCTGCTACCTTGCTGAATTATGTTTGTGTTTTTTGTCAGTTTTATTATTGATTTTCTAGTGTTTCCAAGCAGAGTATCATGCTATTGGAAAATACATATGGTTTTGCTTCTTTTAAATTTTTTATGATTTAAAAGAAGCAAATTGTTCTAACTGATACCTCCAATACATTACTAAATAGTAGTGGATATAATGGCTATCTTTGTCCTGTCTCTGATCTTTGTGAAAATCCTTTACAGTGTTTTCCCTTTATATAAGATACTGACTAGAGGATTGAGTAATATATATTATTACTTTAAGGATGTATCCAATACTTTCTATTTTCATTAGTTTTCTCTTAGAAATGGGTATTGAATTTTGCCAAGGCCTTTTTCAACATTTATGGAGAAAATAATATTTTTTCTCTTTAGATCAAATAATTTAATGAATTATATCAACAGATTTCCTAATGGGCTATTCTTATATTTTTAGCTTAAACCCCACTTGGTTATGACATATTTTCATAATGGAGTGTCAGAGTCTCTCTGCTAATATTTAGGAATTTTCCACTGGTGTTCATAAGTGATAGTGATCTGTAATTTTCTTTTTTGCATGTGATGAATTGATCAGGTATAGGTTTCAAGGTTATACTTGCTTCATTAAAGTACTTTGGAAGGTTTCCTTAATTTTCTATACCCTGAGGCAATTTATATAGCATTGGAAATATCTAGACTCTAAAGGTGTGGTAAAATTTCCCCATAGAATCATCTGAATCTGGTGTGTGTGTGTGTGTGTGCGTGTGCGTGTGTGTGTGTGTGTGTGTGTGTGTATGTGTGAGATAGTTCCTTGACAACTTTCTATGTTTCTTCTATGGAAATTAGATCTGCTTCTACTTTCTATTTCCATTGAGCTCAGTTTTTATAAACTATATTTTCCTATAAAATCCTCTTCATGCAGATTTGTAAATTTATTTGCATAGAGGTTTACAAAGCAGTTTCTTAATGATTTTTTAAATTCATTTGTAGCAATAATTATTTTTCTTATTATTTCTTATTTTGTATGTTTGTGTTTTCTCCTCTTTATCTTAATTAAATTAGTAGTTTATATTTTCATTGTATTTTCTGAAAGAATTAGGATTTTGGTTTATTAGCTTATCTACAGTTTTTCTTTTTTTAACCTCATTATTTTTTGCTTTTATCTTTTTATTTCCTTTCTCGTGCTTTCTTTTTGTTTACTTAAGTTAATCTTTTCCTAGATTTTTAAATTGGGAATTTAGTTCACTTATTTTCATTCTTTTATTTTATTGATAGATATAAAAATTAGTATTTTTCTTTGTTCTCTTTAAATGCATTCCACAGATACTCTGTAGGAGAAATATACTGATCCTTGCAACAACATGAATGAATCTCAAAAACATGCTGTCTGAAAGTAGGCAGACATAATAAACACATTCTATGTGATTCTGGTCATATGATATTCGAGGAAAATCAAATCTATATTTACAGAAATCAAATCAGTAGTTGCTGATGCTGGGTGTGGTAGTGCAAAGGATGTGAGATATATTTGTGTTAGGATGGTTATATGGATATATAAATTTGTCAAAACATGAAATGTACCCATAACAGTATGCTTATGGGTGCATTTTATTACATATAACTTCATGTAACTATATCTCATAATTCTAATTAAAAATGAGAATGCCTCACTATGAAAATGGAAACTTATGCTATGTTATAATGTCTATTTAGATTTGTAAGAGTCTCAGATTCCTGGTTGGACTACTTTCTTTCTTTCTTTTTTTTTTAAAGATTTTATTTATTTAATTGACAGAGAGAGAGAGACACAGCGAGAGAAGGAACACAAGCGGGGGAGTGGAAGAGGGAGAAGCAGGCTTCCCGTGGAGCAGGAAGCCCGATGTAGGGCTCAATCCCAGGACCCTGGGATCATGACCCGAGCTGAAGGCAGATGCTTAACAACTGAGCCACCCGGGCGCCCCTGGACTACTTTCTTAATCTGACGTTTGTTTAAAGACCATAGAGAAGTTACTAGCATTTTTTTTTGAGAAGAGGAATAGAGCAACAATTTTCTCTCACATTTAAAACTCTGTATACTGAGGTTTATTCAAATTTACCTTCTTTTTGGAGATAATTAAAACTTGTTTCAGTTTTATTTATTTGATCTTAGCTTAAAGAGGATCATGTTCAACTTATTAATTTTATGATCACTCATTGTGGGAAACATTTTTCATGAAGCTTCAGTGTTCTCAACTTTAAAATGAGGATAAATATTACTTAGCCTGTATTATTATATATGAAAATTAAATGATGTAATATTTATAAAACTCAGCCTGATATTTACATCAAATAAATGATAAAAAATTTTAGCAAGCAGTATTCCCAGTAAAGTTAAGGACAAAACACTATTCATATCTAGTGGGCATGACTATGTTCTTCTTGGCTTTATTTGGAACAAAAAACATTTGGGAATAGAGTAACAGTACTATAATTACCGAGTTAATACAATTAAACTAGAGAAATAAATGAGGTATAAAATGTGCAAATTAAGATGTGAATCATTATTTTGTGTGTAAATTTTTTTAAAGATTTTATTCTTAAGTAATCCCTACATCCAGCGTGGGGCTTGAACTCACAACCCCAAGATCAAGAGTCATGTGTTCCACTGACAGAGCCACCCAGGTGCCCCTTGAGTCATTATTTTGAAGTTGTAGGTCTGAGGTCTTGTTTCCTTCCTGTCAGTTAGCTAGGCTGTTTTTTTTTTTGTCTCTAGAGGCTGCCCATATCCCTCTTATATGGCCCTATCCATCTTCAGACCAGCTATGATGAATTGAGCTCTTGTCATGCTTCAAATTTCTTTGACTTCCTCTTTCCCTACAAGCCTGAGAAAACTTATTTTTATACATCTCATGAGATTATATTAGACCCAACCTGTATAATCTCTCCCTTTGCCATATATAACATAATCACTGGGTGGCAAAGGTCATGGGCCATTCTGAACTTCTGCCTACCATATTTCTATATGGTTCAAGTTTTTCCATGAGAATATATTATTCTCCTAACATAAAAACCTATTAATAAAAAGATTATATTGAAAAATTTCAAAACAACTTCTGATTATCCCAAGTTTAAAATGGAATTATAATAACTTGCTCCAAGGAAAAAGGATAAAATAATATATGTGAAAATGTTTTTTAAATGTTAGTCATCAACAAATTTTAGTTATACTTATTTTAACTATGCTATTATTATTATTACAAACATGTAAGTCAGACCATTGCATAGTACCAATGTGAGAATACAGTAATTTTATTAAAGGTAGTGATAAGCAGTCATGAGTGATTAAATGTATACAAAGAGTATGGTCTAGAAACAGCATATTTAACTTTAGATTCATATGGAAAAAAAAATATAGCCAGTGGTCCTCTAGTATAGCAGTTTTTAAAGTTTTCACAGATGGAAAACTTTTCCTCCAATGCTATTTTAATATCAGGGGAGGCCCTTGAAGTTATGGCAGCCATTATCGAGAGCACATATTTTTACTTGATTCTAGGGTTTTGAAATTTCAGGGAACAGGTATTGCCACATATTGGGAAATATTAGGGTCCCATCTTTATTTTCCATGAAGAACTTAATTAGAATTCCTTTTGATTTTTAGAGAATGAGAAATATAAGGTTAGTTGGATTTAAGGAGAAGATCACAAAAATGGCATGGCAATGCAATATTTCTTTAATTTATCTGTATTGTATATATATTTGGGAGAGAAATCAAACATTCCAGGCTTTGGAACTTCCATCCTATTAGGAGGAATTTGGCTAATGTGGAGGAGTAATGGTGGAAGAAGAGGTCCTAACATGTTCTGATGGATTCCACCGGGTTCTAAAGTGGAATTTTTGGGAGGAGGTTAGAACTCCTGAACCCAGCCTGGGCACTGGCATGTAGGAATGAATCTCTATGGAGATGTAGAGCTATGTACATTAAATGAAGGTCAAAGTTTTGTTTTGTTTTGTTTTGTTGTTGTTCTTGTTGTTTTCACCCAAACGTAGGAAATGATAGAAGAAACTATTGTGCTCATCTGTCCTTTATGTGTGATGCTCTTTTATTCATTTATTCTGTACTGGATCTGCAGTTTTGCTTGGTTTCATTTCCTCTCTTACCCTCTTGCTTGCTGCTGCAGGAACAGCACCTGTATGTCTTGTTCTAAAAGACCACCAGCTACTCCCATGGAGGCTCTGGCTCCTTACACCCCCTCCAGACTCAGATGAAGCACTGAACCGCACCCATTTTTTTTTGGTGACAGGGACTATGCCATATGTACTGTTTTACTCCTAACACTTAGCATTATACTCAGTAGTTTTGTTTTAAATAAATGACTAAACTAAAATATGTAGAAATGAGGCTCAAGGATTATGAGACAAGAAGTTCTTACAATTCAGGTCCCACTGGATGGGCTAGAGAAACAGGGCATTTGGACACATGAAATAAGTAATGTTAAAGAGAAGTAGGAGTAGATTTTGTGTTGGTTTGGTGAATAATTGGTTTTCATTTCTGGGCTCTAAATGAGATCCTGTGTAGATTAATTGCCAAAATGGCCCTATTTCCCACCCCATCATCTTGTTACAATGTTTGCATCTCTCTCTTCAGCAAGTGGGGTCTTTTTCCTAACCTCTTGGATTTGGGCTGCACTTTTGACTCACTCAGATTAAAAGAATTCAGTGGAAGTGACTGTTTTTAGTATAAGCTTCAAGAAGCTTTGTACTTTCACTGCCTCTTGTAAACCCTTTCCTCTGCCATGAGAACAAGCCTGGGACAGCCTGTGGCAGTGGAGGCTGCTTGGTCATCCCAGCTGTGACCAGCCTCCAGCTGACCCACCTACTCATTGAAGAAACATAAGCAAGCCTAGTCAAGATCAGCTGAACCTGTTCAGATGAGCAGGACCACCCAGCAGATCCATAGACTCATGATGGAATAATAAATGGCTCCTATTTGAAGCTACCAGATTGGGGGGGGGGAGTGGTTTATTACACAACAACAGATAAATGATATAGAACATAGAGTGGCAAAGTCATTTGAGAACACTCATTGTGGTACAAAGTATTTTCTGAGTTTTTTAAAGAGAATGACTATAGTTTTTATAAAAATGATATACACACCCATTATTAAAAAAAACTTTAAGCCATATTAAATAATACAAAAAAATATAAAAATCACACCACCCCTAGTTATATATCTGTTTATATTTACTTTATAGTTATGCATACATATTTCAAACTATGTATTATATATCAATTTATAAATGTAAATATCACTCCCTCACATTTTAAGAAATAATTTTATTTAGACTCTTTGGTTCTGTATTTGATATCAATAACTTGCATTTTTTTTTAATTGTTAGAGCCACTTTATTATTGCCTTCAGTTATCCAGAGAACATCATGTTGACTGCAAGCTTATTTGAGATGCAGCACTCTGTGAAGCCTGTCTAATGCTATCATTGCAGGCTTTTGCAAAAGTGCTAAGTACGTATTTCCATATTATTAGGGGAGTTGTTTATTTATTTACCCTGTAGGTATATATTTGTGATTCAAAAATGTTATTACTGAATACATTGATTTTAAGTCTTTTCAAGGCAAAGGTTGATTGAATAATGAAACTTTTTGTAAAAAGTAAATATATTAAAAACACGTGATACAAAGACATAAAACATTACCTTTATCTTTGAACATGTATCTGATCTTCCTCACCAATCTCATACTCCTTTCTTCACTTTCAGAGAGAACGTCACTCTTAGAGATATTAAATTTGTTTTTTCCATGCATTTCTTCTTAAACTTGTTTATTTATTTATTTTTGTCTCAGGAACATTATTCCTAAGATTGGCCCTTGATATCCTGTATACCTATAATTCATTATTTTATCCATTTACATTGCTATTTGGTATTCCATTACATAAATACAACATGATCTATTTATCCATTTGTATTAGGGAAATAATGCTAATTGCTATCACAATCTTAACATCACAGTTGCTAAATATAATATAAGGTCATTTGTCTGTAGTTTCACAATCTGATCTGGATCTGTTTGTGAATGTGGTAGGGGAAAGATAGTGAGGAGTGCTTGTTGCACGTAGTCATTCAGAGATCTATCACAGTGTATCATAAGGCCACTCCATACTCATTATGTGGCTTCAGTACACCTGCATCATCTAGTCAGCAAGGAGAGAAAAAAGGAGTGTAGAGATGGCATACTTGCTTTTAACTGCTTGAAACATAGAATGCTCACTTTCTTTGAGGAGAAATAGTTAAAGGTCCTATTTTTATGCAAGGGGGCTTGAAAATGTGTTTGTGTATGTATATTCAGAGGATAAAAATTGTTTAATGAATACATAGCACTGTTACTTTCATAACTATCTCTCTAATCTTGGGATATACATTTTATTCTTATATTCACACTCACCTTCTTTCTAATGGAGGTGCTAAAGTCCTGTCAAAGCTAAAAGTCTATATCCTATTCTGTCTTCTTCACAAGGCTATGTCTTAAGGGGCTGTGGTTCCTCCAACTTTTTCTATGTTATGTCTTCCTGTTTGGTTTCTAGAAGTGATCATATTTTCCAGTTCTTCCAGGCCCCCAATTTATTGACTCTACCAATTCCTTTGCAAATCAGCACATTCTCTCCTGGGCTTACCTGTTTCTCATAATAGTTAGCTGCTCTCCTGTAATGGCAGCCCACACACACTACTTTTTGTATTCTCTCTAACCATTTTCCACTATGCATAAGGCTCATTGGTTTTTAGTCTCTGATATCAGATTTCTCACCACTCAAAATCCAACAGCTCAGCTGATGACATATATTTAAGGATTTGTTAAGGCAACGTCTCGCTTCAAATTACAAATTACTGTATTAGAATAAGCTAATATTGCTAAAAAACTATTGTGAAAACCTAAGTAGTTTAATATGCTTATTTCTTGTTTCTAATACGCTTATTTACTCACCTCTCAGTCTAATTGGATGTTTGATGGGTGATGCTCCCTGTGGTAATATAGGGGATCAGCTTCTCACTTCTGTGGCATTGCCATCTTCAACGCATGGCACATGAAGGATAGAGGAGAATATGGAAGAAGGCATGTGGGCAATTGATCATTTTTATCATTTCCATCCACAATGCCTATATATTATAAAAAGTCTAAAATGATAAATATCAAATGTTTCTCTCTGGCAGGTGGCTTTATGAGTATTTAAAACTTTTCTTTTTTGTTTCTTTGCTTTGTTCCTTCTTTGCTTGTTCCAAGATTCCTGAAGAAACATTATATCCCTTTTGTATTGAAGAGAAAATTCTAATTGAATAACTCGCCTCAGAAATAAAGGAGTGAATTTTACCATATAAGCTAATCATTAAATACTAAACTGGTTAGAAAAGTGACATCTGGAAAAAGCTTTCGACTATTTGGATATTCTAAGTAAAAAGTTTATGTAGCTCTTCGTTATGGCAGTTGTTAACCTTTGATTGATCTCTGGCTTTAAGATGGGACATTGAAGAATATTAATAATAATGCCTTTTGTTATTGTCATTTTGCCTTTATAGATCAGACGTGTCACTACTTACCTGCTTTGTGCATTCTTGAATCTTTTGTTTTTATGTTTCTTAGAGAAACTTCACACTTTGTTCAATAAAGTCTTCAAGTTAAAAAAATATTTAATGCCTGTTGTATGCTTATCACAGTGTGAGTTAAAGTAGAGCTTAGGACATGTTTTCTTGGGTCCCACACAAAAGGAACACCATTTTACGTAAGGTGGAGAAGGAAAGCAACCCAGTATGAAAAATCATAATGGGCAAATTAGCATTTAAATGGAAAGTTACAGGTGTGGAAGAGTTCTCCTGTTTTAGGATTTTAAAACATGTGTCCTTGATTCCCCCTTTTCACTTGGCTTTACCTCTCTCACAGATTTTATTTTTATTGCCAACACACTAAAATGTGTAACTCCATTCAGTGACATCAGGAGTCAGTTTACACTTTGGCAGGTATTGAGCAAATTTTGTCGTTCTTAGTATTGGTCAGAGTGGACATTGTTCTTTGTGACTTGATTGTTATCACAGCATATAGCAGAAGCAGGAAATAATCTTTATTATGTTTTGTGTAACAATATGGGAGGGTGCAAGAGACCTTGAAAATGTGAGTAGAATATGCCACCAATCTCTTGCTTCATTTCTTCTGAAGTTGCTGTGTTTATTCTGTTATTTGGGGGAGAGTGGAAGGGGCGTGGACCCAGATCTAAATTCAGAAAAGAAGATCCAGCTACAAGAAATGGGAAGAAGTCCAGAAATGAGAAAAATCTCCAGCATGATGAACAAATTATATTTAAAAAAATACTTTTTGCTTCAAATACTTATTAAAAGTGCTAAGCTAAGTCTAATAGAAGATTTTGCATATATATGGGTTTTAAGTAAAGATGGTTACTTACTCTTTTTATAATGTCAACTATATCTGAATAAAAATAATGATGAAGTTCTTAAGATAAAGTAACAAATGTGGGAATATATCATGAGACATTCTCTAACAAGGCATTTGAATGTAAAATTAATTTGCTGGCCAAATCAAGCCTCTTGTGTTTACAGTTATATGTAGTATAAATTTCTCACCATGAAACTGGCAACATATGAGATAGGTAACTCTGATCCTGACAACAATTTTACAATGGGGTACCACGAAAATACTGTTAGTGTATGACTTGAATGTTAAAAGACTATTTTAGCTACACAGATAACTGTTTCATAGCTTTGTATTTTCTCTTGTAGCAATTAAAAAATGTCTTCAACACATACATAATACACATTTTCTCTCTGATTTATATTAGCGACACCTATGAATCACTTCACCTATGAATCAGTTCTAAAAACAGATTCTAAACTTGGTTTTAGATCAAGAACCCTTTTAAGAACATAATGAAAGTTATACAGTTCCTCTCCAGGAATATGCATACATTTTTATAGAAAATTTCTTGTAGACTTTACCCCAGAAGCCCCTTTACAGATCCTGTGTTAGGAAACTACTCTCAAACATGGTTTTCCTTGTTGGTTTTTGGCAGGTTTGGGGTGTTGTGCAACTGCACTATGGTATTCCCTTTTCTGCTCTAGTGCTGTCTACAGCAAACAATGTGGAGGTGGGAGGGAAGAACTGAAACTGAGGCTGCATTTCTCTCTGGAATAAGAATAGAAAGCGATTTACTTATTTATCTATCACTTAAACAAACATTGAGCAGATAGTTATTATATGGAAAGCACTTTTGTAGGCACTGTGGGACATAGAAGACCATCAATTCTATAAGAAGAATCCCAGAAGTGTTATTCATATTTGTTATTTAAAAACCAGAGATTCCAAATATTAAAAAGATAGAATTATATTAATTACAATTGTTTATACTGAATGGCATGTTTTATGTAGAAATTTCTTGTAAATTGAAAAATGTCCTTCAAATGTTATTTTTATTTTTATCTTGATGTTGGGAAACCAATACCAGTGAGGATCACAATAAGCAAAGGAGACATGAGACTTTCATATAAGAAATAGGATCTATAAAGTCACAGAAACCTTAACCTTTGATTGATCTCTGGCTTTAAGATGGGACATTGTTAGCTGCTCAAGTGTGCACATTTAAATAGGAATAAAGATGAGTTTTAAATACTTCTCTGGAGATGTATTAACATTCCACTGGAGGGGAGCCTGGGTGGCTCAGTCGGTTAAGTATCTGCATTCAGTCCATGTCATGGTTCCAGGGTAGAGCCGCGCATTAAGCTCCCTGCTCAGCGGGGAGTCTGCTTCTCCCTCTCCCTCGGCCATTCCACTTCCCCTCCCCCCTTGTGCTCTCTGGCTCTCTCTATCTCTCTGTCAAATAAATAAATAAATAAATAATTCCACTGGAGTTAGGGTGACCAGATTTAGGAAAGATAAAATTACATTTGAAATGTTGTTTATCTGAAATTCAAATTTAGTTAGATATCTTTTATCTGGCAATCCTAATTCGAGTTCCTCCAACTTGAATCTCTTTGATGTTTGTTTTTGTTCTGCTTAAATTCTATTTTCCTTTATTCAGCAGAGTATTATATATACTCTACAGAATATATTATAGAGTATTATATTGTTACTCTAAAACTTTCAGGCCAGACCTTCAAGTGAGCTATTCTTTATTTGAGGTTTTAAGTCTCAGTAGGTTAAGTTCATCATCAGCTAGCGTCTGCTACCGTGATTTCTCATTTCAAGCTTTATTCTCTGGCTTGTACTTTGACTTGCATTTTTCCATATAATAAGGCATGTACTGTTTTATTGCATTTTGCCAATTATTCAAAATACAGAAACTTAAATCAGAGAAAGGGAAGGCAGAGCAGGAGAGAATAAAGCAAATTGGCAGGAATTAAACCTAGAGCCTCTTATGAGAGTAAGTAGCTTGTTAGAGAAAATGGGATTAGATACTAGGCCAGCAGATAGAGATTGGGTGGTTGAGAAGCCTGGGCACTCTGGAAAAACTGAGAGGTGGATGGTACAGATGAGCTGGTCATGTGCCTTAGCAGAGGGATTCATTGGGACAGAGGTTTGGATAATCAGGAATAGATCATTAGCAGTCAGGACTTCCAGGAGCTGCTTTGTCCAGGAAGGCTTCTCATAGTGTTAAAGATAAAACACTCCTTAGGAAGACACAGGGTTCTGCTAGAATACTGTACCAACAGTTTAGAGAAAAGCTCTTCACTCCCACCCACAAAGGTGCATTTGGGTAAGAATGGCTCTTGCTGGGCGCCTGGGTGGCTCAGTTGGTTAAGCGACTGCCTTCGGCTCAGGTCATGATCCTGGAGTCCCTGGATCGAGTCCCGCATTGGGCTCCCTGCTCGGCAGGGAGTCTGCTTCTCCCTCTGACCCTCCTCCCTCTCATGCTCTCTGTCTCTCATTCTCTCTCTCTCAAATAAATAAATAAAATCTTAAAAAAAAAAAAGAATGGCTCTTGCTAATGAAGAGCCTATTAACTTATTTGAAGACATATTTATTGAAAATACTTAGACCATTATTTAATTTGATACATATCCACCTGCCAGCCCATCCAAGGAAGAAAGAAGCTCCAGAGGAAACTTGATGTGTAGCATGGTTTCATCTGTTAGAGATGGCTTAGCACAGACCCATGAGCAGCAACATAGTGAGAATACAGTATTTGTCTTAATTCTATGACTTTGTGAGAGTTACACGCATGTGTGTGTGTGCACACGCACACACACACACACACTCACTCAGCTTCTGTCCGTAAACATTGATCTTAAATACAAATTTGAATTTTCTTAGATACTCTTCATTCACTGCTGGCTAACTTCCATATTCATCCTAGTATCTGACTTTGGTTCTTCTCTTATCTGCATTCTCATTCTGGCTTTTCTGGGTAGACACATGCATCTGGTTTTTTCACCTCTAGACTTTAGTTTCTTCTCAAGAGATTTCAGACCCTGGATGTTCATAAATTAAGTTGTGATAGATAATTTGAGGATATTATACATAACAAGAAAGACCATAAAATTAGAGTGATGCAAGGCAGATTGTCAGAGAGTCACCTATAATATATCACTGCATGGGAATTCTGAGAATAAGAATTCCATAGCTGGGGGCGCCTGGGTGGCTCAGTCGTTAAGCAGCTGCCTTCGGCTCAGGTCATGATCCGAGGGTCCTGGGATCGAGCCCCGCATCGGGCTCCCTGCTCAGAGGGAAGCCTGCTTCTCCCTCTCCCACTCCCCCTGCTTGTGTTCCCTCTCTCTCTCTCGCTGTGTCTCCCTCTGTCAAATAAATAAGTAAAATCTTAAAAAAAAAAAAAAAAGAATTCCATAGCTGTCCATGAACAATAAAGAATTATTTAAAGAAAACACTAAATTACCAAAATCCCACCTTCCGACCAAGCACATTATGAGTTAAATTATCTTTGTTTCTAGGTCTTTAATTTCCTTACATGAGCATTCTGCAAATTGCTTTAAGAATAAGTAAATATTCGGGCGCCTGGGTGGCTCACTTGGTTAAGCGACTGCCTTCGGCTCAGATCATGATCCTGGAGTCCTGGTATCGAGTCCCACATCGGGCTTCCTGCTCAGCGGGGGGTCTGCTTCCCCCTCTGCCCTCTTCCTTCTCGTGCTCTCTGTCTCTCATTCTCTCTCTCTCAAATAAATAAATAAAATCTTAAAAAAAAAAGAATAAGTAAATATTGTATAATGCACTTTGAAAACCAACCAGTAGAAATTTAAATAGAATGTACCATGGGCTCATTCTCTGTGACGTAATTTAATCTTTCTTTTTCTGTGAATTGTATTCATAGGGGATCATGTTGGAATACAGATACTCGTGATCCTGTTAACTATAGCCAGAGCAGGTACAACAGCAAGTGTCAAGATCCCTGGTGGTGTGGAAAAAATTGTGAGTTGTGACTTCATATGAAGCACAGCATCACTTTTAGGACAAAGTCCAAAATTCCTAACATGACTTTTAAGGTCAATCATAATATGGTCCTGTTTATCTCTATATTTATAGTTTTCTCCATTTCCTCCTTCTACTTTATACCTCAGCCACACTGATCTACTACTGATCTACTCACTGATTCCCCGATTTGAGGTATTTTTCTATCTTGGCTTTCCTGTAGTTTATTTCTGTGACAAAACACTATTTCCCTTGCCACTTAACACCTACTTAGCTGTTAGGATTCATGTTGCTTTGTGCTTGCTCCGTTCTTATCCCTACTTCTATATCTTTATATTATCTTCTTATAATAATGAGATTACCATAGGAATATCTTCTATATTAATCTTTAGGTATATTTTGAAAGTAAATGCCTCTTATTCTTCATTGTATACTAAGGCCTATGACATTTTTTCATCTCAGGGCAGGCATCAAAAAAACTATTTATTGAGTTAATGGGGCATGCAAAGATGGACAGACCCAGCTGCAGCTGCTTAGAGGACTTGTAGTTGGTAGAAAGACGATGGTATTCCAAGGATATACTATGTGAATCACTAATCGTTAATGTGATTCAAATATAATGGCTCCAATGTTCAGCCTCCGATTTTGCTTGGTAGTCTTAAAACAGGACAAAGCACTTTCTCATGTTTTGTGCACATACACATCCACACCCACCCATAATCCATACCCACATACATTCTTTTGTCTCCTGCAAGTATTTGGGAAGAAAAGATCATCTCATTGTGTGAAATAGAAAGTATGAATGAGCAATAGATTTCTAGCTGCTCCTCTGTTGGTAGATTCTTTTTTTTCCAGACTCTGCTAATAAAAGAGTTGCCTTTCCTGTCTCTACTTCCCAGCTTCCAAAATTGGGGTTACATTTTTCCCCCTGGTAACCTGGCCTCTCCCATTCTCTTTGCCCTTATGGATTTTACTTTTTAAAAAATTTTTCATGGAAATTTTAGTTGATTTGGAAGACAGGTAGAAAAACATGTGTTAATTCTGTCATATTCCAATGGACATTTTCTGCTTCAGTATCTTATCTAATTTTTACTTGACAAACATAGCTTTTCCCTAATATTTAGGTAGCTTTGAAATATGTGCGGCTGTCATCTGGTTTGCCATGGATGAAGATATCATGTGTGATATAGGGAAGTCAGCTTACAAGAGTTATTTATTCATTAAACTTTTAATTTTCATGAATTCTGTGTACAGTTATATCCACAGCCGTTATCAAAATTATATAGACTTATTATTAAAGAAAGCATATTAAAAGCAAAATTAATAAAATCTCAAATTTTCTCACTTCCTAATTATTTTACTATATTTTATTATTATATATGTTCTTGAAGTTGTTTATATTCACTTTGTTTGTAAGGCAGAAATACCAGACAATGGTATACTACTGTGTATCTCTTCACAGTGACCTCACATTAGTAACTTGAAATGGCTTAAGGTTGGGAGTATTTATGCCATGGGAATTTGCAAATGCTAAAAATAAAGCTATTTTTTTTCACTCAGAAACCTGGTTGTTAAATATTTACCACCATGCCACTATTATGTATTCTCCAAAACCAAGATGTTTCTGCATCCATCACCCTTTATTTAGATTTTACCTATAACCTTGAGGTTTTGTCTCAATTTCCTTCCTTTTCTCCTTCCTTCTTTTCCCCTACTTTTCTTTTTTCTTTTTCTTTTTCTTTTTTAAAGATTTTATTTGTTTGACAGAGAGAGACACAGCGAGAGAAGGAACACAAGCAAGGGGAGTGGGAGAGGGAGAAGTAGGCTTCCCACCTAGCAGGGATCCCGATGCGGGGCTCGGTCCCAGGACCCTGGGATCATGACCTGAGCTGAAGGCAGACGCTTAACGACTGAGCCACCCAGGCACCCCAGGAGATTTTAGCAAAGTTCAAATTGTGTTTTTTTCTTAAGTATCTGAACTACGTGTTTATGTAAATCAGAATAAATCTACACCAAAGGAGCTTGCTGTTCTCCATGTGGATGAAGACTCAATGCCATATTCTCTGTTTTAAGCAGTAAATTAAAAATAATTTTGAAGAAAAAAAATAAAAACATGCTTACCATTTTTGGCATTTTAAGATACTGCAAATAAACTAATGTAAAGTGGATTAGTGCTACAATGAAGCAAGCATCAAACAAGGAATTGTGGGCTCACTCTCTAGGTCTTCTTTAGTCTAGGTCTTCTTTAGTTTAACATTCAGAAGGTATTTACTTTCTCTGATATTGGCTCCTTCATCTATAGAAATAAGGAGATTTTCTTCTGTTTTCTGAGATACCATTTCCATTCCTAAAAATGTGTCACTTTATGTGTTTTAACTTAATGCTTTTTAAAAATTTAAATAAATTTAAATTTAAATAAATCAATGATCATGGAATAGAATTACAACACCTATCTTCATAGGAAGAAAAGGAAAGCTCAGAGTTGGATATGAGTTTGGAGTTTTAGAATGGACTGGACTAAGTCTGGATAGCCAAAAGTGGCTGGAGAAGTATGAAATACTTAAAATGTAGTTAACACACAGGAAAGAGAGATTCACCAAAGGATTTTTAATCAGAAATTGTAAAAAAAATTGTTTCATTTTTATATCTCATAGAGTTTAAAATCAATATACTAGTTGCATACACCCCTTCTTGCTTTGGTTTGTGCAAGCCAGCACGTCCTTCCTTATCCCACTACTCTGCTCTATAGCCCTGCCTCATGGCAAAAATTGACATGGGAGTCATATGCTTCTTCACACTTCATGGTTCCAAGTTATGGTATAGTTTCTAGCTGTACAAGTTCTGATGGAGGTTAAGAATGCTGGTATGACTCTACTCTACCTTGCTTCTTTGTAGAAACCCATCTCAATGCTATCATTCCCAGAGAAGAAATGAGAAAAACTGGCAGATGTGTTTTATCTGTGAATGATTTATCATTATATTTTATACTTTATTCTGTGCTTTGTCTTATAACCACAATAAATCCATGAGCAACCTGTTTCTTCTCAGTTATACATAGGGTATGTTGTGTGCTAAGAGAAAGATCTCATGGTACTCTCTACGTCTGACACATCATTTGCCTAGCCTGGAGCCTGGCCCTTATTGCCTGGCTCTCTCGAAGTTTTTTTTTTCTCCTGGATTTTTTTTTTTAAAGATTTTATTTATTTATTTGACAGAGAGAGACAAGTGAGAGAGGGAACACAAGCAGGCAGAGTGGGAGAGGGAGAAGCAGGCTCCCCGCTGAACAGAGAGCCCGATGCAGGGCTCGATCCCAGGACCCCGGGATCATGACCTGAGCCGAAGGCAGACGCTTAATGACTGAGCCACCCAGGCGCCCCTTTTCTCCTGGGTTTTGATTTCTGAATGCTAGATTTTATACTCTCAGTTTTATAATCTTTTTTATTGACAGAGAAAAAAAGAATAAAGCTGAGATGTTTTGCTTTCCCACGTCACCCATCAGCAGGACACTATTTGTCCTCAAAGCAGATCTATTCTTCCCTTGTTCTTTCCTTATTTCTGACCATGTTAAAAAGCTTTGTTGCTGTGGCCTTGAACTGTCTTCCCAATCAGCTCGTTATGGCTTCAGCCTTTCTGTGACAACGCTTACAGAATGATACCAAACATTAATTTTTATCCTTTGATATGTACCCTGTTTATTTTTATTCTTTGATATAAAGACTTAAAATCCAAAGATTTTGGAATGCTTCTTGTATAACTACATTGTTTTTGCTTTTTTCCTATATGTAAGTAGCCATTTTACAGTCAGGTTCTTGTTTAGATGCCTAACCTCCTTGGCCTCTAACCCTGACCACATTTGCCTGCCTATCTGTCATGAGCCTTAAAATGTTGCTGTTATTTTCTGGCAAATTAGAATTGCTTTTTGAAATAGCCTGATATAGAGTATGGATTTTAACATATAAGCATATGTAGTGCAGTTTTGCCAAATAATTGGTGCTCACTGTTTGTAAAAAACTGTCACTGTCTCCTATTCCTAAGTCTTTTGGTCCTCACCTCATATTCTCCGCCTCTTTTGGCTAAGAGGACACCAGACACACCTCTTTGGATACCATGGCTGATACAAGAAAAATCAATGCAGCAGACAAAGAAAGTTGTTGAAATTCAGAGATAGAGAATGAACTACAGATACTTAAGCAGGAAAATGATATTACAGACATATTTTGGAGCAAGTTTATGTCAGCAGTTTGGAACATGATCAATCATCAGTGTGATTGGAAAGACAATGGGTGCAGAGAGAGCAGCCCCTGAGAGAGACGAGTGAGGTGAAGGAGCTTCTGGTGGAGGGGGTGAGTGAGGAAAAAAGAGAGAGGCCATCACTTATTTATTTTATAACTGGATCAGAGATGAAAAGTACAGCACAGGGAATATGGTCAATAATATTGTAATAATATTTTACAGTGACAGGTGTTGACTATGCTTACTGTGGTAAGCATTAAATAATGTATAAAATTGTTGAATCAGTATTTTGTGCACCAATACTTCAATTTAAAAAAGTTTAAGAAAAAGAGAGAGAGGTCAATCTAAGGCAGTGACAGAGCCACAGGGAGGGGGCCACTGAATGTCAGAGACACAGAGGAAAGAAAAGTGAATTCAGTTTCAAAGTCTGGAGAGAGCCAGATCAGAGGCGTGAGGAAAATGGGGAGGGCATGTTTGTTTAAAGAAGATGAAGAGATAAAGAGCAATTTTAGTCTCACAGGCCAATAAGACATGTTTCTGATGTATCTGTTAGTATATATTTCATTAAATGTCAGTATTTTTATTCCAATCCCTCCTTTTCATATTCATCCTGCTTCTCATACTGAGTGACACAATATGTTAGAATACTTCATCCGTTATCCATCATGTGAAGTTCTTCTGAATCATAAATCAATAGTTTACTTTAGACGGAGCGATGGAACACATCAGACCACATACAAGAAATAAAAAGGGATGAGAGAAATTGACTCTAGGCAGCAAAAGCAAAGTTATTTATCCTCAAAAAAAAAAAAAGCAAAATTATTTATCCTCAAAGATTCTACCTCTTGGGAGAAGATCAAAGAGGGTTGAAGAAGATTGTAATACACTGCTGTTGTGGGAATTCCCATTTTTAGGCAAATGTGAATTCGAATTACAGACTTTTCTGTGAAATTATATATGAGTGAATGCTGGAGAGATATTAATAAAATTAGGGCTTTAACTGAATGGGAAGGATTAAAATGGAGATTTTGCTTACAATAAAGTCAATTTACTATAACTAAACTGGCCAAGAAATATCAACAAGGACCATAAATAATAAATGTAAAAGAACATGTAAAATTTCTAATTTCTGTCAGAACTTGTATTAGTGTTACTATCTTTCAACAATAATAGAGCATGATAATATAAACTCTGTGAAAACAAAAGACATTAAACAAAAACAAAGAATTAAGACAAATACGATACCACTTTACACTTTTTATTATATATATTATACTTTAATTTATTTAAAACTGTATGTAGAAATCCCATATTGCTTTTCATCTGTTTGTCTTATATATTTTTAAAATATTTATTTATTTTAGAGAGACGGGGGGAGAGAGAGTGTGTGCATGCATGAGTGGGGGGAGGAGAGGAGGGAGAGGGAGAATCTCAAGCAGACTCCACACTGAGTGCAGAGCCCAGTGCCTGGCTCAGTCTTAGAACCCTGAGATCATGACCGGAGCTGAAACCAAGAGTCAAATGCTTAACCACTGAGCCACCAGTTGCCCTACATTAAGTGATCAAGAACCCTCCTGGATAATGAGAACTAAAAAGATTGTGTCTGCCTTTCAGGACAGTTGTTCAAATGCTATTCTAGTGATTCTGATTCCATCACAATTTCTTGGGTTCTTATTAAGTAAGGAGATCACTGGATGCTACCACAGATCTATTAAATCAGAATTTGGAGTTTAAGACTAGAAGTCTGCATCTTTAATATGTGTTTTGGGCAATTCTTATGATTCCTTATGTTTGAGAATGTTTGTTCTAGAAATCCATGATATCTAACATAAGCAATGATTAACATAAATGAATGGGCCATAAAATAGTGAGAAAAATAATTTCACAGAAAATAAATCTTTTTATTACATTCATAGCTTAGCCCACAAATGAACCCATAGTAGATGCTTAATATTTGTGAATAATTAGTTAGTTTATATATTAGGATACTGAATCACCATGGTGACCTAGGCAATTGCAATATTTAAAGCAACATCTTTAATTATTTTTGATTACAAAGAAAAGAAACACTTGTTACCTTTTATTTTTGCAATGTGCCATAAACAAGTATGTTTTTCATGATTTTAACATGATGAAAAATAAAACATTGAAAGATATTATGGGAGAAGAAATACATGTGAGTCCTAAAATACGCTTCAGATTGACTTTTTAAAAAATGAAGAAATCCTTAATCTACCCAAAGTTCCTTCTATGCTCACTGATATTAGCTTCAATCTCACAAAATGCTTTACCCACTGGGAAAGAGAGGGCAACAGATGTGATAAATAATCCATTAATCATTTAGTTGAAACTCCTAAAATCCAACTAAGGCTGATCCTACTCTGACAAAATGAAATAAAAATTGATCCAGTTTGTTAAAGCCTTATGCCTATTAGGAATACATTCAGCTGAAACAAAGGCTTAATCAAATAAGGTTTATTTTTCTCACATACCAAATCTCTAGGTAGGTGAAGATTGGTGTTGGGTCAACTTCTCTGCCTTGACAGCCACAGTCCTACTCTCTGTACAAGTCTCTAATATGTCTATTCCCCCATGTCAGCTTCCTTTTAAAAATGTTTTTAATTAATTTTTTAAAAAATTTGAGTATAGTTGACACACAATGTTACATTAGTTTTGTGTACAACATGGTGATTCAACAGTTTGTAGGTTATGTTATGAAGGGTAGCTACCATCTGTCGCCATACAAAACTGTTACAATATCACTGACTATATTCCCATGACTTATTCCTTCCATAACTGGAAGCCCGTACCTCCTACTCCCCTTTACTCACTTTGCCTATTCTCGCCTTTCCTCTGGCAACCTCACTTCTCTGTATTTATGGGTCTGATTCTGCTTTTTCTTTATTTGTTTTGTTTTTTAGATTTCACATATAAGTGAAATCATATGGTATTTGTCTTTCTTTGTCTGACTTATTTCATTCAGCATAATACTCTCTAGGTCCATCCTCAGCTTGCTTTTTTTTTTTTTTAAAGATTTTATTTATTTATTTGAGAGAGAGACAATGAGAGAGAGCACATGAGAGGGGGGAGGGTCACAGGGAGAAGCAGACTCCCTGCCGAGCAGGGAGCCCGATGCGGGACTCCATCCCAGGACTCCAGGATCATGACCTGAGCCGAAGGCAGTCGCTTAACCAACTGAGCCACCCAGGCGCCCCTCAGCTTCCTTTTTGACTTTAGCACTCAAGATGGCTGCTACAATCCCTGCCTTTATGCCAATATTCAAGGAGGGTAGAAGGGAGGAAGGGGTGGTACTATCTCTTGCTTTTTTTCTTTTTGAATGTCAGCAAACAAATCTTTCCCAGAAACTCTCTGCTACATTTCCCTTTTTGACTCATGGCCCTTTGGCCAGAACTCGGTCACATGGCGACATATTACTCTGAGTCTGGGAAAACGAGTATCTAGCTTTTGGATTCCATTGTAGGTAGCAATAGGAAGGACAGTTGTGAAATGACTTTTGAGTTGGCCAAAGAACATTGTCTGACAGTCACCTCTCATTCCCAGTGTCCCCGAGCCTGGACACTGTAAGAACAAGTTTACTAGGAGTTTAAGTATTGAAAAGGCAGCTTAACTACCATGTAAAGTTTCCTGAAATTCTTTCAGAATCTTGCTTCTGTATCACTGGTGTTCATTTTAGCCCCCTGTATGATGTTTCCTGAACTATTTCTTATTCCCTCTCCCTTCTGGACATCCTGGCCCTGGAAGCCAATATGGTTTAGTGGTGAGGAGTGCAAGCTCTAGAGGCAGATGGTCAGGGTTTGAATCCTGGCTGGGCTAGTTACTAGCTATGCAACCTTGAGCTAGTTACTTAATCTCTGTGGGGCTTCATATCCCCAATCATTAAGTGTAAATAATAGTGATACCTATCCCATAGAATTGCTGTAAAAATTAAACAACATAACTACATGAAATCAGTCCATGCTAAGCATATACTAAGTGCTTGATAAATGTTAATTATTATCATTAATTTATTACTTTGATTTATCTCTAGATCTTACCAATTATACATGTGGAGGAATATAGGCAGTGCAAGGAAAATAGGCACTGTGGCCAGAGGAGATCAAGTAGGGTAAATTCAGAGAACAATTGGGGTTGTTGAACAGATCATGTGATCAATTAGGAACTTGAAGGTCATTGCAAGAAACTTGATAAGATTGTAATAAGGCTTTTAAATAACTTCATAATCCTTAACATCCCGTGTGGCTGGAAACACATACTTCTCTTTACTGGCAGATGATACCTTTACTCTTTAAAGTTCTTTACTGGAGGATTATGACATCCAGACACATTATGTTTACATTTTTGGTGATGGACCATAATCTATCATAGATCCTTCTATTAGCAGATTAGTGGTTTGCCTACTTAGAAAGTGATTTTTAGTTACTAAACCACTGGGAGTCACAGAATACTCGCTACCATTTCTGACTAATTGGTGTACATCAACTTTTTTTTTTTTTTAAACCACCATAAACCTCAAGATCAGGTAACATCATGGACAGACAGGGTTTCTAGAGTTGTTACTATTGTTGTTGTTCTTTTCTTTCTTCCCACTCCTAAAATTGTTACTAAGTGATGGAGAGGAAGGAGTTAAGGCAGGTTTAGTCTCTGTCAACAAGTTCTCAGGGAGAAAGGACTGATGGTATTTGGTAGGAAGAGAAGCCTTGTCTTGAGAATGCTTTCAGCATGATGTCTAGGCTAAGCCAAATTAAACTAGGATTGGGAGCTCAGCACCCTGGAGATTGTCTCTTAAACTGTGGAAGACTCTGGGGTATAAAATGAAGATGTTTTACAACTGGGTGCTCCCACTGTGTGAGGACCCTATGAACCTTCCTTAGCAACCTCATCCATTCTTGACTGATCCAGCAAGGGAGGACTTGGGGAATGAACCTTGATGTCTTTCTTTGTCTGTTTGGTCCTTTAATTGAAATTACTTACTCGGATGTAATACTGGTTAAAATCTTGATTCATGTTTGTCTAATCTGACAATCTAATCTGTTAGCTCAGTGTTAGAAAGTGAATCTTCAAAAATTATTATTCATAAGAAAGGACCAGATTTACCACAGGTTCATAGACTGTTTTTTGTAAATCCAGGGGAGTATCCAGGGGAGCAAGCCTCTTCTGAATAACATTATTTTTGGGGAAATTGAGCTCTAAATATTTTGAGAGGAGTTTAAAGATGAATAGCAGGTCACTAAGAGGCAAGAAAACAAATTTTTAGCAAACACAGAGGAAAAAATGTATGTGCTGTTCTTTCAGATTTTATAGTTGAGAACCATTAGCTCATTCGAGAAATTCTGCCATTGCTTGAAACTTCTGAAATTTCTGAGAATTATTTTGGGAAATATATTTTTTAAAAATGTCTCTGAGGGGCGCCTAGGTGGCTCAGATGGTTAGGCGTCTGCCTTCGGCTCAGGTCATGATCCCAGGGTCCTGGGATCGAGCCCCACATCGGGCTCCTGGCTCAGTGGGGAGCCTGCTTCTCCCTCTCCTTCTGCCTCTCTCCCTGCTCATGCTCTCTCTCTCTCTCTTCTGTATCTATGTGTCTCAAATGAATAAATAAAATCTTTAAAAAAAGGTCTCTGAATGTGGCATATATTTATTCTTTGGAGTTGTGTTTCATTCTTGGAAAAACTTAGAAGCTACCTAGAAATAAGTGCTATGAATAAGGTAGATATTAGAGGATTTAAAAATATGTGGCTATAGTTATGTGACTTATTTTTTGAATGGTTTATAAACTAAAAGTAAGGATAACTCTCAAAGTGAAGTACAAAACTACCTGATCAAAATAGCTTCATTGGAATAAATTACATTTTCCTAAGATGATTGCTTAAAGGACTCACGTGGATGTTTCTCTCCTGATCATCCACCCTGATTATCCTATTTAAAATACCTACTTTAATAACTGTACTTAAATAGTTATTTTTAATCAAGGTCTTTGTTCAGTAGATGTTTTCCCCTATGCCATTGTTAATAATTGCTATTTATAGAGATCAGAACTGTATTAATACTATACATTTTAGTTTTCTCTTAATAACAGTGGGTATGGCTCAGAGCAAGAGAGTGCAATTTTCCCAATATGGATGTGAAGGAATAATGTTGGGTTTTTCTTTTAGCAGCCTCATGAAACACTATTGCATTGTATTTATCAAAAAACCCTACAAACACCCTTTACAAATAGCTAGTGATTACAAGAAATAACACTTTACAGACTTCTGTGTAACACAAGGAATTTGATTATTATGCTCCTTTATGTACATCTAAACACTATGATTTAGTTTCTGCTGAAGTGATGGTTTCTTTTCTAACAAAAAAGGGTAATAAATTTCAGAGCAACTTATAGAGAAGTTGAGATGAGCTCACTAGTCCTAAAAACTGAAAAGTACTTGTTCTGCTTCAGCTGTGCATGAGGTAATTATATGTGTGTGTCTGTATGTATACATGGATATTACATACACACTAATTTTTAATTCAAATATTACAAGATAAAATAAAAATATGGTGTATGTGTCAGTTGGCATCCTCTGAGGAGAAGACAGTGAGACAATTAGCAGTCCAAGAGGCTTAATGAAGGAAATACACTGTAGAGAGAGAAAGGGAGGAAGAAGCAGTTTTGACACCTGCCAAAGAAAAGGTGGGTGAACCTTGTTTGGGCAGGAGAGCCTCAGGCAGTGGTGCAGATGTGATAGAGCTGTGGCCAAACCAACAAGGGGTTCCCCATCAAAGATAGTGGATAGAGGCAGAAACAGTGAGGCTTTAGTACGTGCACCATGCTCAATCACTCATTGTTGGCAAAGAGTGTGACCTCCACTTAAAAGCTGAGGTGGATACTGAAGGCACTAACAGCTGGGAGCTGTCAGTAACTGGACTCCTTGCAGCTGAATGGCAAGTTCTTTCTTGCAGATTAATCCAAAGAGCACATCTCCATGGCTGCCTCAGTGTGTGTGTGTGTGTGTGTGTGTGTGTGTGTGTACACTACTAACAGAGTAGACACAAGAAAGTCCTTTATCATTTAGAGCCTACTATTTTGTAAGATATTATTGTGTTACAACCCATAAAAATAGATTTTATAAGCTTGCCTGTCTTTCCTTGGAAAAGCTACATGTAGTTAGCTTGATTTGGGCCAATTTAAAAAGAATGCTTTCCTGGGGTACCTGGTGGCTCAGTCAGTTAAGTCCCTGCCTTGGGCTCAGATCATGGTCCCAGGAGGCCCACCTCGTGATCCTAGGGTCCCGGGATCGAGCCCGTGTCAGGCTCCCTGCTCTGAGGGGAGTCTGCTTCTCCCTCTCCCTCTGCCCCTGCCCATCCCCTCCCCCAGCTTGTGCTCTCTCTCTCTCTCAAATAAATAAATAAAATCTTAAAAAATAAAAAGATTATTTTACTGAAATATCCCATACTCCCGACCAATGACAACAGTTCTTTCTGTCAGAACTAGGTGTACTTGAAGACCAGGAGAGGGCTGGGGATGGACATGCTGGAATCAAATGCCAGACCGCAGACCAAGTATAATCATGCTACTCACATTCATGTTCCTCTTCATATTCAGGGTAGAAACATGAAGAAGGGAAAATGAGAGGAAATTAACAGAGGGTTGTCTGGAATAAATAGCTTATTCTTGTTCATAGGTAAGAAAATAAAAAGAGAACCTCTGAACTAACTGGATTGTGTTCTTTATTTCCCTGATTATTGATTTACCCCCACCACGTAGGTCTAGCACATAATTCAAATCAGGTATCAACCCTAGAAGAAATATTGTCAGAATATATTGCTAACTCTTATTTTACTAATATTTAAGTTATTTTAAAGTTATTGTTATTTTAAAGTTATTAATATTTTATGAAAAATTCAGTATGTTAAAGCCTCTGTAGTACCAAGAATAGTATAAAAGCTGGGTCAGCATAACAAAAAGGCAGGAATACAGCTGGTAGGGAGCTTTATAGGTCAGAAAATATTTTTAACTAATTTTCACATAGTTCTGTTGATTTGTTTTGTACCTGTGGAAAGAAAAGTGAAAAAGCATATGTAACACATTTTGATGCAAAACACAGAAATATAATGGATTTACAGATATTCTTTCAGAAAAATTTTCATTTGTACTTCCTTATTCTCATCAAAGGGATGTTGGTATGATTTTATATGTCATTTTTGAAATGTAGCTAGCGCACAATTATATAGTTTACATGGTCTGAAATGGTTTATAAACCTACAGTGTTCAGAGCATCTTCATTAATCAACAGGTATTTGTTTGATACCTACTATATGACTCAGCATTTGGAATGCCATTGCATAGCACACATAAGACAAATAAGATATAGCCTTTAACTACCACAAACATCTAATCTACTTGAAAAGATGAGAAAAATGCACAAAATACAAAGAGAGAGACACAAGGCAATATATATTCAAGGCTCAACTATGTAGCATTTCTAAGCTTACTAGTGGCTTAGACATTGGTGATTTGGCTGGGGTTGGTTATAGAAAATTTATGGAGAAGGTTGGATGTAAGGTGGACATTGAAAAATGGGTAGGTTTGGAATAGACAAAGGAGAAACACAAGAAATATCCTAAGCATGGTTGGAAACATCAATTGGCATCATCATGGTTTATAGACATTGGGTGACTAATCTCATTTGGCTGGATAAATTATGTTGTGAGCAAGAGGGAGGTAATATGAAATAACTGGACTCTGGAGCCCAGATTATGGAGGCTCTGGGCTTAAACATGGCCTAAAAACAATAAGGAATCATTATAATAATACAATAAAATCGGGATAGATTTTAGTATTATCAGCCCAAGTATAATTGCTGAGGACTTCCCTTCCATTCCACCACTTCTCTGAGGAGGAGCTTATGAATGTTCTAGACTGTTGAAAAAGGTTAATCCACACTGGAGGTTTTGGATGGGACTCAGTAAATTCCTGGTTGTCAGAGAGTGTCATTTCTGCTGATAGCTCTGGGGGAGACTTGCAGACTGCTGACAAAGGAAGGTCCCCACCAGGCAGCTACAAACATCACACCTCACAGGGCTTATCATAGGGATGGGCAGTAGGCTTGCTTTGGCTCCCTAACAGGGTTTAGATGCAATTCCCCTCCTCTCTTTGGAGGCCCAGGTCTTATCTTCAGCATCTCATTCCAAGCTCCATTAATATCCTACATATTACTATGCCATGGAGTTTTCCCCTCCTGAGTCCTGTTGATTCTTATTTAGTCTTACTTGAATAAAGTAGTCAGGGTTACCCTCTTGTCTTTTTTGAATCTATTTTTATGGCATGAACTCTGTGCTTTGCTTCTTTCTGGGCCTTTCTTTCTGATTCTCAAGAGTTTTTACTTCTCAGTAATCTTACTTTCCACAAATTAAAAACATTCTTCTATTTTTGTTCTTGATATGGGTTCAAGACCTTATTTTAAGTTAAATTAATAAGAACAAAAATTGAACATTAGCAGTTTCTTTTAATTTTTAAAACTGCTTACAGTTCTACTCTCATTTAGGCAAGGTAGATGCCTCTGATTGAAGAATTACATATAAGGAAATAAGATAGAAATTCATTCACTGGGTGGCTATTTACATGAATAACACCAAACTGCCCAGGCATCCTAAAATCTAAAACCTCCTATCATTTCATGGACTCAAGGTTCAGCTTTAGAATTCAATTTTTAAGTTGTGCTCAGGTTTGAAACAGTACATATTTTGGGCTGAAAATTCTTTTCAGTCTTTAAAATAGCCTGGAGAAATGAATGTAATAACCAGTTTGACAGTTAATAATAGCAGAATATGTAATCTTTTTACATACAAATTCCCTCATCAATATTACATATAATAGCTGCTAAGCACTCGGGAGTACATATTTCTAGTTCAGAATTCATCAAGTGAAGTATTAGGTATACTCAAGTAGTCCACTAACGATGAGAAGTCCTTTTTTTCCCACACACACTTACAGACACAGAGAGCTATTGTTTTTTGTTTATTTCCCAGATATTTTTAGTATTAATAAAAATCTCAGAGAGGTCTGCAGGCATGGAAGTACAAAGTTCATCCTCTAAAACAGCACACATTACCCCTCAAGAGGCCAATAGTATATCTAGTGCAACTCTATTTTGAACCATCAGTGTCCAATTTCATGAACTTCTTGGTTGAGGAGTTTTCTGGCTTTAGTGGCATTGTCTAAATCACTTACTATTCTCTCAGAATTCCCAGAATGTAGTTACCACTTCAGTTCTTTTTTTTTTTTTACTTGATTTTTTAATTTTTTTTATTCTTATGTTAATCTCCATACATTACATCATTAGTTTTAGATGAAGTGTTCCATGATTCATTGTTTGTGCATAACACCCAGTGCTCCATGCAGAATGTGCCCTCCTCAATACCCACCACCAGGCTAACCCATCCTCCCACCCCCCTCCCCTCTAGAACCCTCAGTTTGTTTTTCAGAGTCCATCATCTCTCATGGTTCGTCTACCCCTCCGATTTCCCCGGGGAGACGGGAGTGACTGACGGCTTTTCTCTGGGGGCTCACTGAGGAGGGGGCCCCGAGTTCTTGGCTCCTCCGGGGCAGAGATTGGGAGGCCGCCATTTTCACTCTCCGCCTCCAAAGCTGTACGGAAAGCTTGCAGGGAACAAAAGCTCTGGAGAGCAAACCCGAGCAGATTACCACTTCAGTTTTTGTATCGGAGCCTGGGTTTCTCCTTCTTGAGTTAAGCTACTTACTGATCTCTTTTCCCTTGGAGACAATTCAGTGTGCCCAAATGGACCCTGGGTGATGTCAGAAACAATCCTGAAAGCTGGCATTAGTTTGCCAAAACAGTGGGTTCCTGCCCAGTTTGTAGGTAATAGCCAGTAGGCTTTTACACCACAGATCCAATGCCAATCATTAGGGGACACCCAGTGATCTATCTTTGGCAAAAATGCTCCTCTAGAATTGTCAAATAATGCTATATATAACATTTTGGCACCTTTCATCAAGAACGGATTTGTGCCACGTTGTGATTTGTAGTATCAAGATCATTAGGTGGATCTAAAGCAAAAGAAAAGTAATATATTTTCCTTGTAAGACCCATGAAAGTGATCCAAATATATATCACGTATTTCCTATTCCCCTCCAAGTTCTATTTCCATGAAAGTTCCATTGCAAGGACTTGCTTTCGCAAAAAGTCTCTGGGTACTATTTCAGTAGAAGCAAAAACCTCCTTTACTATGCCTGAAATGATAGGAAGTTTTAGATTTCAGGATGCCTGGACAGTTTTGGTGTTATCCATGTAAATAGTCACCCAATGAATGAGTTTCGATACCCAGGAAACCAACTTGTTTATTACAAGGAACTGGAACCAAAGGAAGCTGGATAATTTCCAAAGGGAAATGTGTATAAACCCCGTAGTCAATTTGATTAAATACTTTTTTTAAAAATTTATTTGACAGAGAGAGACACATTGAGAGAGGAGCACAGGCAGGGGGAGTGGGAGAGGGAGAAGCAGGCCTCCCGCAGAGCAGGGAGCCCGATGCGGGGCTCGACCCCAGGGCCCTGGGACCATGACCTGAGCCGAAGGCAGACGCTTAACGACTGAGCCACCCAGGTGCCCCTGATTAAATACTTTAAAAAATATTATTATTAAATAATGTTGACATACAATGTTATAATTGTTTCAGGCGTACAACATAGAGATTTGAGAATCAGTGCTCACGACAATAAGTGTAGTCACCATCTGTCACCATACAACTTCATTACAATATTGTTAAGTATATTCCCTATGCTGTACTTTTCATCCCTGTGACTTATTTATTTTATAACTGGAAGTTTGTAACTTTTAATCTGCTTCACCTATTTCAACTGAATGCTTTATAGCCAGTTTGTGGCAAAATTATAGCCAGCTATTGGACTCATACCAAGGAGTGACAGTGACTAATGATACAGACAACAATTTTAAATATTAAATATAGGGGACTTAAAAAAAATAGGGGACTCACAAGCCACATGGTTAAAAACAGCCATAGGCCAGCAAGAGGAAAGAAAGTAGTTACTATAGAGAAGAATGCAGATTAAAAAGTGACAACTTGTGGTATTGTTCTGTGATCTTGGGTGAAAGCTATCTATATCTGAAGACAAGCTGCTTTGGATTCCTGAGAAGTCTCAGCTTGAGATCTCCAATAGGGATAGTCTTCCAGTGTTTGAGGATGTTTTTTGTCTCTTTGGTTGAGGGATATGTGTCCAAGAGTCAGTTTACTTAAGTGTTTCACTGCTGTGCTAGTTATTACCAATACCTGATAGGGTCCTTGTAGTTCAGATTGTGATACGGTCTTTTGTTAAACACAAATTTCTGACTTGTAGCTGAGGCTTTAGGGAAGTATCAGAGTCAAACAAATAGTATCTGGAGATGACAGAGACTTAACATGGCTGTGGTTATTACTGATAATTTTCTAAGGTGAAAGATCTGATGAGAATTCATTACAGTAATGCAATTCATACAGTAATGCGTATAGTAATACACTATAAAGTAATATGGTAATGCAGGGAAGTTTGGTTGTTTCTATGGCATGCAAAACAAACATAATAAAGACAATCTAGAAGTTTTAGACAAAATGGCTCTAAGTATAATGATTAAGCATGAAGAATGTTTTAACAGATAATGTTTACATCTTATTTATAAAAAACTGTAAATGTACTTGTTTTACAGAGGAAAATATCTTAAAATGTAACATACAATTAACGAGACACATAATATATATCTCAAACCAAGACTATGCTAAGCAGATAACAAATTTGGTAAGTCTAGAGTAGGTCTTTAAAAAAAAACTCACTAGGGGCGCCCGGGTGGCTCAGTTGGTTGAGCATCTGCCTTTGGCTCAGGTCATGATCCCAGGGTCCTGGGATCGAGCCCCACATTGGGCTCCCTGCTAGGCGGAGAGCCTGCTTCTCTCTCTCCCTCTGCCTGCTGCTCCCCCTGCTTGTGCTCTCTCTCTCTCTGAAAAATAAATAAATAAAATCTTAAAAAAAAAAAACACCTCTATTTTAATAGAATTCTGTAGATAAATTTGTTGTGCATCCTGTATTAAAAAGCACTGTCCTAGAAAGTGCTAGATTCAAATGAAAGAAGTAAGAGTGTGACCAAGCTAATATTTTAAATAATAACTGAAATTATGAAACTATGATAATTATCAAAATAATTATGATAAATTATTATACTGTTGTTGCCTACATCAAGCAGAGTGCCAGTAAGACTCTAATAAATAGAAATATATGAAGGCCAGCAAGGATACCAAGTCTCTAGTTAATTCCCCTTTAGCATACAGTTTCTGAAATATTGAAGCATTTTACCCACACAGTTTATCCTAGAGAAAGCTGAGCATCTTTTCTGATTTGACAACTCTTGCCATGGAACTCATCAAAAGTAACATTTCAAACAATCTTAATTATTTCTGGCACCTTCTTTTCTACAGTGAAAAAATGAGTCTTCGTACTTTTCCAGGGACCCTGTGGGAAATCCCAAAGATATTTTTAGGAACAACAGATATCCTGAAAGTATTTTATTTCATTTAACATTTAGGATTAAGTCTTAGGAAGGAAAAAAAATTAAAAGTTGTCAGGAGATTTGTGAAAATTTAGAAATGTGAGTGTTGAGATATAATTGGCCACTCAACTGAGACTAATAGTATACATTTAAAAATAAACAGGGATTATGCTATGTGAAATAAGTCAAGCAGAGAAAGTCAATTTCATATGGTTTCACTTATTTGTGGAACATAAGGAATAGCATGGAGGACATTAGGAGAAGGAAGGGAAAAATGAAGGGGGGGAAATCGGAGGCGGAGATGAACCATGAGAGACTATGGACTCCGAAAAACAAACTGAGGGTTTTTGGGGGGCGTGGGATGGGTTAGATCGGGCTCCCTCCTTGGGGAGAAGCCTGCTTCTCCCTCTCTCACTCCCGCTGCTTGTGTTCCTGCTCTTGCTATCTCTGTCTCTGTCAAATAAATAAATAAAATCTTAAAAAAAAATTAACAGGGAAGACAAGGTAATTTTTAAGAACTGTGAGGAAGTTTTGTTTTCTTAAATAAACAAAGATGTTATAAAACCAAAGGAAAGCACAGAAAATTATTTTAACAAAACACAGAATCATTGCTATCCAAGCAGATTATACAGAAAAAAAAATAACCCTTCATCTTTTAGGTGAAAGCAGTAAACAGTAAATTGAGGACACAAACCCATCAAAATTGAGCAAACTTTGCTAGGATTTTAACACATTCATTACTTGTCAGACTCATTATCTGTACTTACTATAACCTGAGAAAATGAAATTTCCTTTCTGTGTGCCTTCTACTACTTTCTGTATCCATTAGGTTTTGTCCTTGTCATTCTACTTTAAGACAAAACTATTCTTTCTTTCTAAAGAAAACCGTATCTTATTATTTGGCACAAAAAATTGTGCCTCTTTGACAAGACTATTTATGGTAGAGTCTCTTTAAAGTATATTAATTATAACTTTTGGCCAAAGCAATTTCTGTTTCACAGAGAAAACTCAGGGGATTGATAATTGTCAGCTGTCATATGCTAGCATCTTAGATGAGCAGAGCATATGAACACACATTGGATAACTTTCTACAGACACAGAAATCCTTTATACAACTTCTCAAAAGAGTGAAAAATAGCTTTTCTGTAGAATATAAACAGAAGAAGCAAAAGAATGTAAACTTAAAGCTATGCTTAGTAATCAATCTTTAATATTCTGAATGCTTAGAAATGATCTAGGTATCAAATTAATACTGATTAGTTAGCTCAGTTTTGTGGTGGTCCTAAAGATCTTGCAAACTGATCTTTGAACTCATATACTATAAGACATAATTACTGTTGAAACAAAAATTTCAGAGTTTGAGTGAATCAATTTGGTTAAATGCCAACTTATATTTTTCAAAGGCTTACACTTAAGTAGACTTACTGGTAGCTTATTTGATTAGTAATTCTACATAAACTTAGGAAGAACATATCCAAGTAGATTAAAAATGTAAGCTCATATTATACTCAATGCTGATAAACCAGGGAAGACATAGCTGTTTTTATTAAATAAAATAATAAACTAGTCTTATTTGTAAAATTTTACATAAAATATGGGAACTTGATTCTTAAAATATTTGAGTTAAGATTCTATCAGAATACTCTTCTTTAGGCATATTACAAGCAATAGTTCAGTGTCTATTTGCTGGAAATTTTTACGAATCTTTAATATATAAGCACTTATTTATCTCTGAAAACTACTAAGAAGAGCTCCTTAATCTTCTTTAGAGAGACTTTTCTTTTAGAGTTCCTTCTGAGTACCTCATCGATTAATCATTTTACTTTTTCCATATTTTCTGTTTTCTTAGCCAAGACAGGAAATTTTCCCATCCACTCTACTCCCACCAGTATCCTTTCTGTTTATAGTATCTACAAGTATCTTTATTAAGACACTCCCTTCTTTAGGGTTGGGGATGACTGATGTGGGAGTATCTAGTTGTTTTATCCATTAAGATATACATTTATTCATGATTCTACCTTGTTTTCATTCTAAGGTGATTTCAAAATGCTCATTTCAAAATGTCCTGCTTCCATTGGAAGCAGAGTTTCCCTTTTGTTCTGAGCTATTTCTTAAAAAATGTTAATTATTTCAAAAGTTCTCCAGAGTGGCCATTATCTTTGGTGAAATCATGCCATTTAGAAAGTTAAGCACATGAATTTGTGTTATCATGTAAATACCTGTAAGAAGCAGGAGTTCATCCTATAGGAAGAGGCATGGACTTAACTTTGGACTGAGACAAATACATGGGAGTCTAGGACTATTCAGTCCAAAAATGCTCTTTATGTACCTAAAATCTTGAGCCCCTCAAATGAATGCTTGGGAAGCATCCAACTTCAAACCTCCTACAAGAATGGGTGGAAATGTTGTGTAGAGAAGAGTTACCTCCCATGTATCATATGAGCAAAATGAGACAAATCTGAGGCAATTTCTCATGAAGTTTTGATGACTAACCTATGGCAAAATTTTGTACAAAGGATCGCTAATCTAAGAAGAAAGCTTAACTTCTTTGTCCCCAGGGTTGGCTTGAAACAGACTTATTTCAGGGCCTATTTCCATTCTCTTCCCTATGAATTTTCCTCTTATTGATGGACAACAAAATGACAAGGACAAACACAGACAAATAGTTCTAGTAACAAAGCCAATTTCCACCAAGGATAAACATTTTTCTAAAACTGATTCCTTCCTTCTCTTACATGCATACCTTGTACTTGGAATGGGAGTAGAAAGGAACAGATACCTGAGAGAACATGGTGTGTTGGTGAATGGATGGTAGTTGGATATGCCCAGAATGACAGATTTAAGGAGAATGTGAAAGATTAGGCTGGAGAGCAAACTGGGACCAGATCATGAAGGTTAAGAGTCTTGACTCTTGTCACAAAGGCTATTGGGAATAATAGAAGAATTTAGTGTTAGAATGAGATTAGAAAACAGTTTGGAAGAGGAATGGCTGGAGAAAGATATCTGGGTGAGACACAATGAAGAGAGAAACCAAGGTAGTGACAGTGGGGATTCTGAGCTGGACTCCGATACGGGAAAGATGTAGAAGAATGACCTCATGATTGATTGGACTTGGAGGTTAGCAAGAGGCAGAAATTTAGGATAATTCCTAGTTTCTTGACTTTAACAACTAGGTGGATGGTATGATAAGGAATATAAAAGAAGGACTATATTTGTAGAACTAAAGTAAGTTTCTTTTTTTTCATTTTGGGCACTGGGAGGCAAACTTCTTCCAGTTACTAATAAAAACAAAGCATGCAGAGATTCTAACAACACAGAGCAAGATGTGAAAACTTTACAGGTTGTGCCATGTCTTTGTTCTCTCCTTTATTGTAACATTTTTTCTTAAATGAATATCTTGACTGTTACACGTCATGTACTGTTCAAATGTATTTCATATGTCCTTTTGTTATTTCATTATTTATTAATTCCTGATCATTTACCTATTTTAAAGACAAGGAAACTTACTTAAATGATTTATACAAGATCAAGCAGCAAAGTGACAAAGAAGAGATTCTTATTATGGTCAGTCTGAATCCAAAGCACACATCTTCCATAATGCTAAAATACAGCTAGTTTTAAGTAAATAACTCTGGTGGTGATATGTAGGTGGACTTAGAAAAGAAAAAAAATTAAGATAGACTCATCTGGAGGCATTTGAAAGAGTCCAGGACAATAAAAATATGAACTAATTATGTGAGCTAGGGCAGAGGGATAGGGGAAGGAAAGAAGGGAATGAATAATTTTAAAGGGAAAAAGTTAAATTGTTGAATGATCACATAGAAGTTTATACATTCAATGAAGGGAAGAGAGCTTTCTGTTATGGTAGATTATTACAGTAATGGCCTTTAATGAATCAACCCCCTGTATTCATGTTCTTGTGTGGTCTCCACATTAACTCTGAGGTTGGCCGTTGGCAATGTTGACATACTTTGGCTAACAGGACATCAGCAAATGTAATATGAGCAGAGGCTTTAAAAGAGCTTTTGCATTCTCCAGCTTGCCTTGTCTTGCTGCTCACTGGGAATCCCAGCACCATGCAAAGAAGCCAGGCTAAGCCTCATTGACAAGTGGACTATGTGGAGAAGAGGCAAACTGTATCAGCTGAGATCCCTTAGATCAACCAGCTCCCAGCTCAGCCACCTGCTGACTGCAGCTGCATGAATAACCCTGGGTGAAACCAACACAGGAACCATTCAGTTGAGCTTAATTCCCAAACTCATATTGCTGACACACAGAATAATGAACAAATAAAATGGCAGTTTGTTAAACCATTGTGTTTTAGGATGGTTTGTTACAGAATAATAAATAACTGATACATCTACTTTGTTCTCCATTATATCTTCAATAATTAACATGGTGCTAGCAAACAGAGATTACTCAATAAATATTTTAAATATTCAAATGAGTAAATTGATGATAATCGAATATTCTTTTAGTTCATCCTTTTTGAGTAGTTGTAAATGGAAGTCTTTTTGTCACCTTATTTATACTGTGA